>NC_141148.1:74499056-74679056 GCF_053477565.2 Lygodium microphyllum
TTCTCTTGTATTGAGGCTTATCTTATAATCAAGCCACATTCTTGTGAGCATTCTTTTGTAATTGATTTCTCTTGCAATCAAGTGAATCTAGTTCTTCTCTTGTAAGTTATGAGAGAAATCTCCTCACTCTCGAGTAGCACTTGTCATGCCCATAATAAAGAGTGCCATATAAAGGAATCTACTATATATTAAATAGAAAAGGGTGTTTTTATTCCTCATAAATTTTTACATACAACTATTTCTAAATGGGACTTTAAGGCACGTAATTTAGAGGGTTTACATCTTGTGAACCCCCCAAGCTGAAAATAGTCTATCCAACTTAATAAATCTTGAATTGGTAGGTTGTTGAATGCTTTTGGCTACACCTTTGGATCTATTTTGTAGCTATGAATGATGATGTGAAAGCTTTTCACTTCCATTACTTTTAGGCGATCAAAGCCTATCACAAACATTATATTTTGTCATGCCATGAATACATGCTAATCCATGACCCTAAATTGTCATCATGTAAGTTAATCCAAAACTTTCCATCTTGTGTCTCAAAACATAAATATAGACAATAATGCAAGTAACAAGTTTTCCCTACTTTCCTCATAAAGTATATGAGTTGCTTTCTACGTTTGCATTGTGAAAGGTTATGCTAGCAAAGGTGGTTGCTAACTTGGTAATATATCCATTAAACATCGGCAAGGCTTCCGAGGGGCGTGTGTACTTATACATTGCTTGCATGAAGGCCTTATTTGAATAATAAGGAAAATAATACAAAATTCAAATTTTAACGCTAGCATTGCAATTTGGACATATACATTTTTGTTAAGTGTGAAGTCCTTTGGCTTTTACTTGATTTTTTTGGGTTGAAGCCCAATGGAATGAATGCAAAAACTTGAAGCTAAATCTCATCCTAAGGTGTAACCCCCTTTGGAGTTACTTAGTCTACGCTTGATCCCACAATAAAACACAATGCATCATGTCCCTACAAACTAGGCTACTCCTCATGGGTTTATTAGGACTTCTACTTGAGGGGAGGGCACGGTGGTGTGCAGTGGATACAATGCTATGAATGTAATAAAAAATGAGAAAATATGAATTGGAAATGAGTGTAGATGCATTATATCTTGGCAATGTAAAAATAAGAATCTAATTTATGTGTGCACATGGAAGTGTGTACTACATTTTCGAGTGGCTTGTTTGCTTGGATTATGTGGCAAAATAAAATTATACAAAGAGAAACTACATTAGACTATAGCAATATAAGTAAGGAACCAATGTATGCATGCATGCACAATCCTTTCAATACAAAGACATGAATTCATTTCTTTAAGATTGGCAAGTACAAAGGTTAAGAGTCATAGTTTCAATACAAAGACATGAATTCATTTCTTTAAGATTGGCAAGTACAAAGGTAAAGAGTCATAGTTTCAGATAAATAATTATGATATCTAGTAATTATGCTTGAGGAATAATAGATGCTGAGAGAGAGAGAGAGAGAGAGAGAGAGAGAGAGAGAGAGAGAGAGAGAGAGAGAGAGAGAGAGAGAGAGAGAGAATATTTCAAGAGGTGGATTACAATATCTTATTCATTGGAAAGTCTACGATGCAAGTGAATGAACATGGAACCAACTTCATGTTGTCAAAGAGCTCCTATTAAGGTTTGAAATTTCATCTTCAACACCCAACCAAGCCAAGGCCTATTCAAAAGCACACCATCGCCCCTCATGGAACTTGATGTTGGAAGGGGGGTAATGTAATGAATGCTCAAAAAGTATAGCCCCTAGTTTCACAATTTTTTAAGAAGACTTTAGAACACTCTACAAGATACTTGCATCATTTCTCATATCATTGCTAATGGCAACATGCCATGTGTCACCATGCATGTCATGCCTTGTGGTATCCTGTTATAACCATCATGCCATGTGGCCTCTTCTTGTAAAGACATGTGTTTCCCTTCATCTCCCTTAGCTATAGTATAAATAGGACTCGTGCACTACAAGCCCTTTGGTCTTGCAAGCACTAGTTATGAGGCTCTTGCAAGGTAAGTCTTTTTCATGTTCTTGTCTTGTTCAAGTCTTGTCTTGTATGAAGTCTTATCGTGTAATCAAGCTACGCTCTTGCGAGCTTTCTCTTATCATCAAGTAACCTCACAATCAAGTTCTAGTTCAATTTCCTTTTGAATTTCTTATATTGTAAGTTTTGAGAGCAATCTCTCACTCTCAAAGAGAACTTGTGTGCCCATAACAAAGAGTGCCATATATAAAGGGATCATTCATAGATTGAATAAAAAAGGGGTGTTCTTTTTTCTCATAAATTCATAGATTATGGTATTTTTAAATGGGCCTTGAAGCACGTGATATAGATGGTTTACATATTGTGAGCCCCCCAAGCTCAAAATGGTCTATCCAACTTAATAGATCTTCTAGTGGTAGGTTATTGAATGTCTTTGGTCAATGCTATTAGTCAAACCTTTTGATCTATTCTATAGCCATGTTGTGGTTGACTATGTGCCAATAAGTTTGCTAGGGTTTGGTTGGTATGATTTATTTGAAGCATTCATGAATACATCACACGATGCTTCTTTATGTGATAAAATCTCTGCAAGACTAGCCTAGTCAAGAAATTAAGAAATCAAGGAATCTAGTCTATTCTTAGGTAGGGGGAGAGGGGTCACTCATAGATATATGTATGTATCATATGGGTTCAAAATAAGGGATTTTTAAAATACACTTTTTACATACAAAATGGTGTAATATAAAGGGATTATTTATAGATTGAACAAAAAAGGGTTGTAATTTATTTAAGAAAAATTCACAAATAGGGATATTTATAAATAGTCCTTGAAGAGACTTGACATAGAAGATATATATAGTGAATCTCCTAAGAGCCTATTTTATTTTTCACAAAACCAATAGTGTTGCTTATGGGATGGGTAAAAGCATTATTTATAGGATGAAACTTTGAGGCATCTTAAAAGCAACATCCTTTATCTCATGAGTGGTCATCACAAGGTTTGTCCCTTAAGCCACGAACTAGATTGATGCTTATAGAGATGGTGTTTTCAACTTTTATGAGACCAAATTGATGTTACCAATGCCCCCCTTGTCGTATAATAAACATGATATCAATTATCAACTCTATTCCTTTGGACAAGTTGATAATTGATGTCATGTTAGACTTCTCCTTCTCCTTCTCCTCCTACTTACATATAACTTGTCATAGTAGGTTCTTTTTTCCTCTTCTTTTGCTTAGCATTCCTTCTTCATCACCTAAGCATTCTCCTTATGAATGGCATTTGATATGAATTGGATGAAGCTTTCAAAAAAGATTGTTGAAGGGGGTACTTATCCTATGGTCTATCCTACCTATCAAAACATAATGAATAAAATGAACAAGACAAGAGACTTGAGAAAGTTCTAGTCTTTTTAAAAAAGAATTCCTGAACTATGTTGATACTCATAGCCATGATTTTCCAAGATCCACATGCCTCAACCCCATGAGGCCACACATAAAAAATGCCCCTTTTCTCTCATTCCTCCAAGTCTTACACTCTGTGTGTGTGTGCATGTGTGTGTGTTGTGTGTGGAAACATGGTAGAAAGAAGAAAGCTATCAAATAACTTTTCACATATAAGAGAGTATATGGAGTTATCAAGTGTGTAATATATTGGGTTAGGGTCTTTGACATGATGTGAAGTATGCATGCTCTAATTGACACGGCTATGATTGCCAAATATTGTAATGCACTACACTTTCATGAATATGCATAGTAGCAATGATGATGTGCAAGCCTTTCACTTCCATTACTTTTAGGCAATCAAAGCATATCACAAACATTATGTTTTTTCATGCCATGAATACGACCCTAAATTGTCATCACGTAAGTTAATCCAAAACCTTCAATCTTGTCTCTCGAAATGTAAAGATAGACAATAATGCAAGCAAAAAGTTTCCCCTACTTTCCTCGTGAAGAATGTGAGTTTCTTTCTATGTTTGCATTGTGAAAGGCTATGGTAGCATAGGCAATTGCTATCTTGGTGTTGTAATATAGCAATGCAACAACATCATGGCTTTTTAGGCGATGTGTATGCCTGCATGAAGCACCTTTCTTGAATAATAAGGAAAACAATACAGAATTCAAATTTTAATACTAGCCCTTTGGCTTTCACTCATCATACAACACATTGAAGATGTGGTATGATAACCTTGTATATGATGTTTTTGCTTTAAGGCTATGTATAGTACCATCCATATCTATATTTTTCATATTTATCCTACCTAAGGGGGTTTTTTTCCCCTTTTTTACTCTAGATAGAGTTTGCAAGAAAATGGGGGGCAACTAGGATAGCCAAGTCATCTGGTGCAAATCATGTTGGCTATCTTGGGGCTTTTACTTATGTGGATGATGGAGTGAGGCACAATGGAACAAGCTAGAGTAAGCAAATGATCAATAAGATTGATGCATACCTGAAGGTGTGATTGCCATGAAAGTTTGAAGTGAAGCTCTTCTTCTCGGGCTTAAGCAAGTGATGAAGAAGCTCATTGAGTAATACCTTTTCAGATTGATTGTATCTAGATTTTGCAATCAATGGATTCCTTGTTTTTGGCAAATCGTGATGCACAACATGTGGGCATTAGGTGTATGTTACATTGGTAAATGAATTATGCAAGAATATTCAATCTATGTGGCTAGAAGGGTGGCAGGGCTACATGCCCTACCACCCAATTTTCCCCCCTTGTGACATTTACTATTTGCGTCAAAAATTTAGTTTGCAAATTGTCACTATTTATGTCGTTGTTTGCATCATTAATTTGGTTAGTAATGCAAATAGTGATGCAAATAGCGACACATATAGCAATGGAAATAGTGACAGATCTTTCCCATCACTAATCACCATGCAAATAATATAGCGATAATGGGGCAATTTTTTTTCATGAACAATTCCATCACTTTAAACGTTAGTATTGGGTCTATATGTTGCATTGTGTTAAGGTTCTAATTTTCATCTTCAACACCTAACTAACCCAAGATCTACTGAAAAGCAGCACACCACCCCTCATGGAACTCGATGCTAGAGGAGGGTAATGTAAGAGACGCTTAAGCAAGGATAGCCCCTAGTTACATGAAGTTTGCAAAAGATTCTGGAATATTTGAAAATATATCTACATCATTGCTTATATCATATTCCCTTATGTTAGCATTCCATGTATCGACGTGCATGTCATACCATGTGGCATCCTCTTGGAAAGACATTTGTTTTCATTAACCTCCCTAAGCTACAATATAAATAGGGCTTATGTGCCACAAGGCCTTTGGTCTTGCAAGTATCAATTGTGAGGGGGCTTGTGCAAGGCAAGTGTTCTTCCAACAGCTTTTGTCTTGTTCTAGTCTTGTCTTGTATTGATTCTTATCTTATAACCAAGCCACGCTTTTGTGAGCATTCTCTTGCAATCGAGTTATCTCACAATGAAGTTATAGTTCAATTTCTCTTTCAAGTTCTTCTCTTGTAAGTTGTGAGAGCAATCTCCTCACTCTCAAAGAGCACTTGTCGTGCCCATAACAAAGAGTGCCATATAAAGGGATCATTTGTAGATTGAATAGAAAACGGGTGTTCTGATTTCTCATAAATTCATTCATAATGGTATTTTTAAACGGGCCTTAAAGCACTTAATATAGAGGGTTAAGCCCCCAAGCTCAAAATGGTTTGTCCAACTTAATACAACTTCTATTGGTAGGTTATTGAATGCTTTTGGTGAAACCTTTGGATCTATTTTGTAGGCATGATGTGGTTGAGTATATACCAATAATTTTGCTAGTGTTTGGTTGGTTTGATTTATTTGAAGCATTAATGAATATATCACGTGAAGCTTCTTTATATGGTAAAATATTCATAGGACCGGCCCAATCAAGAAATTAAGTAATCAAGGAATCTAGTCTATTCTTGGGGGGAGTATGTTATAGATATATGTATATATCACATGGATTCAAAATAAGAAATTTGTAAAATACCATTTTTATTCCATTTTTACATACAAAAGGATGTAATATAAAGGGACTATTTACTGACTGAACAAACAAAATTGTGTTTTATTCAAAAAAAATCATAAATAGGGATATTTATAAATAGTCCTTTGGCAGATATGATATAGAGGATATACATACAGTGAATCCCCTAAGAGTCTATTTTCATTTTTACAAAACCAGTAGTGTTGCTTATGGGAAGAGTAAAAATATTGTTTATAGGGCGAAAAAGTGAGACATCTTATAAGCATCATCCATCATTGCATAAGTGAAGTCGTCCAAGGGCTGTTGCTTAAGCCATGAACTAGATTGATGCGTACAGCAATGTCATTCTCAACTTTTATGAGACAAAATCGACGTTATATTAGTGCCCCCCCTTTTTTTATAATAAACATGACATCAATTATTAACTCTATTCCTTGGGATAAGTTGATAACTAATATCATATCAGTGTCCTCCTCCTCCTCCTCCTCCTCCTCCTACTTACAACTTGTCTTAGTAGGTTCTTTTGCTCTCTCTACTTCTGTTGCTTCTTCCTCTTCCGCTCCTTAGCATTTC
The DNA here is from genome assembly GCF_053477565.2 of Lygodium microphyllum. NCBI lineage: Eukaryota > Viridiplantae > Streptophyta > Polypodiopsida > Schizaeales > Lygodiaceae > Lygodium > Lygodium microphyllum. Next base: position 74,505,626 of record NC_141148.1, read on the forward strand.
CTCTTCTTCATCTAAGCATTCTTCTTATGAATGACATTTGATATGAACTGGATGAAGCCTTCAAAAAAGTTTGTTGGAGGGAAGGATCCTATCCGATGGTCTATCCAACCTATTAAAACATAACAAAGAAAATTAGACAAGACAATAGAAATAAGCAAGTTCTAGTCTTAAAAGGGCCAATGAATTCCTCAACTCTACTGAAACATGGTACGAAAAAGAAAGCTGCCAAATAACCTTTCGAAGATAAGAAACTACATGGATTTATCAAGTGTGCAATATATTGGGTGGGGGTCTTTAAAAATGATGTGAAGCATGCATGCCATAATTGACATGGCTATGATTGTCAAATATTGTAATAGACTACACTTGCTTGAATATGCATAGTAGCAATGATGATGTGCAAGCTTTTCACGTCCGTTACTTTTAGGCAATCAAAGCATATCACAAACATTATGTTTCGTCATGCCATGAATACGACCCTAAATTGTCATCATGTAAGTTAATCCAAGACTTTCAATCTTGTGTCTCGAAATGTAAATATAGACAATAATGCAACTAAAAAGTTTCCCCTACTTTCCTCATGAAGTATGTTATTTACTTTCTATGTTTGCATTGTAGAAGCCAATTATGGTAGCATAGGTGGTTGCAAACTTGGTAATATAGTGATGCAACATCATCATGGGTTTCTAGGCGGTGTGTATGCTTGGATGAAGCACCTTTCTTGAATAATATGGAAAACAATATAGAGTTCAAATTTTAATGCTAGCATTGTAGCTCAATTTTTTTAAAAATGAGAAAATACGAATTGGCAACGAGTTGTATGCGAATCATGTGAATAAGAACGGAGTGCATCATGTGTGCACATGGAAGCGTGTGCTGCATTTCTAGGTGGCTTATTTGCTTGGATTATGTGGCAAAGGGAAGTTGTGCAAAGAGCCACTGCACTGAACGATGGCAATATAAGTAAGGAACCGATGTACTGTACTGCGTGCATCTCATCTGCACATGCACGCACAATCCTTCCCATACAAAGACATGCATTCGTCGTTTGGTGAAGATTGGCAGCTACATTCAAGGTAAAGGGTCGTAGTGTCAAATAAATTATGATGCCTAGTAATTATGCTGAAGAAACAGCTGTAGATGCTGAGACTAAGAGACCAGAAGGAGGGCGGGGCGGCGGGGGGGATGGCTCTGCTGATACAGTACGAGTACATCGGATATGATCAATGGAAGTGGAGTGCAACCATTGGCTACATTCAAGGTAAGGAGTCGTAGTGTCAAATAAATTATGATGCCTAGTAATTATGCTGAAGAAACAGCTGTAGATGCTGAGACTGAGAGACCAGATGGAGGGCGGGGTGGGGGGATGGTTAATACAGTACGAGTACATCGGATATGATCAATGGAAGTGGAGTGCAGCCATTGGCTACTGGCGGGTAGTCATTGCACGATCGTCTTTTATGGGATGGTTTGTTGGTCTGTAGTACTACCTAACAGGGGGTGGAGCATTTTCTGCCAGGACCGTCCGGATTAGGGCAGCAGTACAGGCGACCTGCAAGCACGTCCAGGAAGCCCAGGCAGTCGTCATCGCTGTCGCAGCTGCCGTACGCGTTAAGCAGGGCACGCCGCCGGCCTGCTGCTGCTGCTGTGCGTGCAGCTGGCAGAGTACTACGGGACGCAGTAGCGGAGTCGATGAGCAGCGTTGCCAACAATACAAGCGCCAGAACGAGGAAGCCGGACAGACGACGTCCTCCTGCAGCAACTGGCCTAATTCCCATCATCATCCTTGATCTCCGGCCTCCTCCACCTCCTGCTGATGCTAGCCTTGCTGATGTTATATCTACTGCTAGCTGCTTGGACTAAATAGATAGATCGTAGGTACAGAGCCTGTAAATACATAGCTTTTATGCTACCAGTGCGCCGGCTCCGGAGGCCTGATCGTCGACTGTTCCCATGAAAGGCTCCCCGCCCCGTTCACACATACCTACATGATCGTCGACTCTTCCCATGAAAGGCTCCCCTCCCCGTTCACACATGCCTCGAGTGGGAATATTCACATGCACATGCTCAAAAGGCGTCAATCGACAATCCATAGGAACCTCGACTGCGATTCACATCTAGGAAGGACAACATAAAACTAGGGATGATATCGAAAATTTCTAGTATGTGTTTTGCTCTTTGAGAAGAGCCGAGAAGAGAGCACTGTGTGCTAGATGAGACACATGACAAGGCCATGAGCTCTCGGTGTGAGATGTCATGGTTGAGAGATTTCATGGAGAGAGGACATTTGATTCCTCACCTCCTATTCTTTTCCTTTGCCACAAAATGTAAACATATGCCTTCCTTCTCAAGCTGGCTCTTCTTCAGTTTGTAATTGTAGTGTATGGCTCTTCTCGCTTGAATCCTTTTAGCTTTCTTCTTCATGTCCTTCATTGCTCCTCTTTTTGCTTTACCTCTCTTCCAAAGATCTTCTTGAGTTTCCATATGACTCGAATCTTGTTTGGTATGAAAATCCTCCTTGAATTCATGTCATGTAGTGATCTCGAATAAAACATGCTTTAAGAGAACTGATTCCTGCTCATATACTCGTGAATGAAAAGAAGTATGCAATTTGGGATCCCAGAGATGCACTCATTCAAATAGCAAACATATTCTCGGTGAACATGTACACAAAGATTTGTGGAATATAATGTGCCTAATCCATTCTTTATGCATGTGCTCATCAATGCATTCAATGCAAACACAAATCTTTGTAATTTATCCCTTCCTCTGCTTCACCCTCTCAAGAAATCAAAAAGGCTCTCTCCTCCACCTGATACCCTCACATTTCAGTCTCACACTGAGTGGGCCTTGTCAGCCCCATCTCATTATTGATGAAAGCCTACACAACCCTCTCTACTTCACTATCTTTCTCTCCCTTATCACTCGGTTTTTCAAGATCTTTTAAGGCTAATATTTCAACTTCAATTGGCAATAAAGCTTCCTTACCATAAACTAACCTCAAAGGTGAAAATCCTATGGTTTCTCTTTCAGATAAAGAATAAGCCCATAAACACTCACTACAAGATACAAGCCATATACCCATGTTTAAAGCGACAAAATTATTCATCCAAAATACTTTTTCCATCGTCACTAAAACCATTGATATACATGCAAAATCATTGCAATGTGTATCATACTTTGTGTCACTATTTGCGACACAAATAGTGACATTTATTACAATGCAAACATTGCGACACATACAATGACGCGTATGTGTTTATTTGTGACTCTAATAGCAATGGTTACACTAGAGAAAACCCTTCCAACCACATGTGCAAACTAATGTTGCATAAATCATTTACAAATAATTGAGCAAACAACTATTGTCAAAACACATGCATCGTGAGATGCTAAAAGAAAAGTGATTCAATTTCCAAATAAGTATAATATCGACAATGACATCTTATAAAATTACATGGATTGATAAGGTGCACAATCCAAAACAGACAAATGTATCAATAAATATCGCAAAATGCAAGTCCATATAAAGGTTGAGAAATATCTTGAAGGAAGCCTACATAGAAAGAGTCTACATGGACTATAGAGCCAAAAGAGGAAGAGATGCATGCTCCACAAATCCAAGCAACTACTATAACTCCTCATCATCTGAGAGCTCATTGTGATGCAATGAAGCATCAAATGGACTCTACAATATAAAACACCCAAAGATTAATTCCCTATCTCCACATAGCATGGAGACTCTGAACTACGCATCTCTCTAAACCACTCTTTATGAGAAGTCATATGGTTAGAGATACATGAGTCTACATACCATACATCATTCCTTGATAAACCATCAATAATCATAGTATTCATAAAGTACTCCATAACAAACAATTGTTCACTTCTGTCATCATTATTTCTGCTTTGTTGGATGCATAATTGCCTTGCTACTTTTTTCCATTTCTCATTTCACTCTTCTTTTTCACAAAAAAACTAGAAACTAAAAAGAAGAAAGAGGCATGACTTATCAGACCGCCACACGTATATAATATATCGATAAGAGAAGTGAGTGGGATTGCGATTTGTGATCGAGTGTTATAAGGAAAACAAAGTAGCATTGTTAAAAATAAAGTTATTAGTACAAGTACTATACCAAATAAGAAAGTGACCATAACCAAAACAAAACCTATGAAATGTTCCAAATAAGTTCTATGTCTACCGCTCCCAAGATGATGCATGACCCCTACCTCTAGTCATGCACTTATCACCTCCCACTACTCTTGCCATCGTCCTGCTGGAGAATCAACGACCTCCTTCTTAAGTCTTCATAAATCCTCTACATCTAACCACTCAATTTTTCAAGCACCACTCTTGATTGCCTTGTGTGTGTACATTGGACCGTCTATGTGGCATATATTTGCACATACAATCCATCATCCATCTAGTGGAGAACCGGTCAACCACTATAGGTATCGAGAACTCCTCATGCAAGGATGTGACTACATATTCCTTGCCTCCAACTCTGGTATGTTTCTCCAATGGTCTAAAACATTGCGCCTAAATACCCATTAGCACAACTCCCTCATGTGTGTAACAAGCGGGATACATACAAACTAGGGGTTAGACACCCAGTCTCACTGATCAGGGTATATAAGGTGTAAGAGTCCCAGATTACGACCACACTCCTAGGCATAACCAAGAGACCCATGTCTTTCTAGCATGCTTGCAGAGGTAGTATTTCTCGGAGTAGCACCCATAGGGATATCACCTATAGATGACTAAGCAAAACCTAAATTTTGGAGAGTAGATATCCCTATAGATGTAGAAAATCTGAGAGGTGATAAGTGTCCACTTAACCAATGGGATAGAGACATTGCGTTAGTGTCTCCACAACATGCACGTGAGCCACACTCTCTAGAACCAATATGATAGCAAGGAGTAGCAACTGGCCATGAGGTCATAGTATATGTATCTCCACAATACCCCCTATAACTCCCCTAGAATAAGGAGGAGAGGAAGTTTGTGGTTCTCTGAGGTGTCCACCATAACCACCACCTCCACCGGTCGAGTAGCCTTTCTCTATGGCTAGTCTAGAGCATTGACTCTATCCATTAGAGATTGACATATTGAAGTGTGCTAAGGTAGAACACAGTGAACGCTCAAACAATGATTGAAACAACTCTTGTTTTTCCATATCTCTAAAGTGCACCATCTAATCTAGAGGCATATGTGTAATGATCTTCTACAGCTCACTACAAGGATATAGGAATATAACGATGGCCATTTTCGATGCAAATTATTTGTGTCACATTTGCAACGCAAATAGCGACGGTACTCATGCGAAAAAAAGCAGGCCGAAACCCGAGCATAGCATTTTGCGCGAACGATTGAAAGAGGGAGTGAAAGGGAGAGCGAACTACATCTTGCGTTGGAGAGGGAGAGGGAGAGAAAGAGAGAAAGAGGGAGAAGGAGAGCTTCTCATCGCTACCGCCACCATTTGCAAAGAAGAGGAAGTGTATGGAGGGCGAAGAGGAGCCACCGTAATAAAGAGGAGCCACCAAATCCATCCTTAGGCCTTTGCGGTGAGTGCATTGTTCCCTCTTGGTTTGTTTTTGTTTTTTCTCATTTTCTTTTGCTTGTTTTTATCAAAAATGATGTGTATGAAGAGAGAAAGAGAGGAAATGAGAGAGGGAGAGAAAGAGAGAAAAAGAAAGAAGGAACGATTGAGAGAATGAAAAAACACTAAACATAATAGAGAAAGAGAGAAAGAGAGAAAGAGAGAGAGAGGGAGGGAGAGAAAAGAATGAATGGATAAAAAACAAAGAGAGAGTAAGATCATATTCTTTAATTTCTTCTTTTCTTGTTTGTAGTAGTAGTAATAGTAGTAGTAGTCCTTTAATTTCTTCTTTTCTTATTTGTAGTGGTAGTAGTAGTAGCGGTGGTAGTAGTAGTAGTAGTTCTTTAATTTCTTATTTTCTTGTTTGTAGTAGTAGTAGTGGTAGCAGTAGTTCTTTAACTTATTTTTTTCTTGTTAGTAGTAGTAGTAGTAGTAGTAGTAGTAGTAGTAGTAGTTGTTGTTGTTGTTGTTATTATTCTTCTTCTTCTTCTTCTTCTTCTTTAATTTCTTCTTTTCTTGTTTGTTTGTTGTTGCTATTGTTGTTTTTTTTGTTGTTCTTTAATTTCTTCTTTTCTTGTTTATTTGTTATTGCTGTTGTTGTGGTAGTCATAGTCGTAGTCGTAGTAGTGGTTGTAGTTGTCGTGGTAGTGGTAGTGGTAGTGGTAGTGGTAGTGGTGGTAGTAGTTTTCTTGTTTGTAGTAGTAGTAGTTTTTTCTTCTTTTCTAGTTTTTTATTGTTGTTTTTTTTTTCTTCTTCTTTTCTTGTTTATTGTAGTAGTAGTAGTAGTAGTAGTAGTAGTAGTAGTAGTAGTAGTAGTAGTAGTAGTAGTAGTAGTAGTAGTAGTAGTAGTAGTAGTAGTAGTAGTAGTAGTAGTAGTAGTAGTAGTAGTAGTAGTAGTAGTAGTAGTAGTAGAGAGAGAGAGAGAGAGAGAGAGAGAGATAGAAATTGATAAGGATAGAATATATTTGTTCGAGTTATTTTTAACGAAGGAGTTAGCTTATGAATGACAATGTATACAAATTAGCTTTCTTCAAATTGCATCAAGCATTATAAAATTATAGGCAAGATTAACCATTTACTATAATAATATATTCCTAAAGTGTAGAAATTATATCTTGCACCATTAGTCTTATTCCTTTCGCAACGAATCATGGTAAAATGGCCAAATTCATGAAAGGTTTCTTTCGATGCTCAAATTACTAGGGAGTTATCTTTGCTAGTTGCACATCTTAGCAAGGCAACTGTTGTTATTTGGCATGAGTTCGTCTTTAAAGAAAATGGAAGTTAAATGTTAGGAATTAACAAGTATAAAAATTAGATATACGAACTCATTTGGGAAAGAAAATGTAATGGGGAATTGCTGGATGACACTCTATTAACACTTTTCCCTTGCTATTTGAGGACTTGGGACTAATAAAGTGTGTATACACCAATTTCTCAGCTAGGCCTTTTTGTCCCAAGGAGTATTGTTGCTCTTTGTATCATCTTGGCATTATGCTATATGCCAAATTAAATTGTATTGATTGGGAAAGTTAATTGTCAAAAGGATAGTAAAACCGTGACAAGACAAGTAAGATTACCTTCCAAAAGCTAACCAAACCAATCTAAACATAGAAACATTCATACCCTAAACACTTGACTACTTTCCTTACCGTAAGGACAATAATTTCATAAAGATAAGAAACTAGGGTTTGTCCCTAAATGAAGAAACCCTAGGCCTGACATACGTCAGCTTAAAGAATCTAAACAGATTATTCCATCGCAGGACTTGCGCAACATGTATGAAATCATTTTGTGATTGATTCACAAGGAAAAAAGGGAAAAAAAAAAACCCTCATCAAGGACGGCAGATCCTTACGCAAGTTATCTTGCAAAAAAAGACGTAGTTTTGGATATCCTTCTAAATAAGGAAAGTTGTAAAATAGAAACTAGCATATCTAAGGTACCTTAGGGTTAACCAAGTTGGGTATACCCTACACCGGAATATAAGGGATCTTGCCAAGTTACAAGACATCTTGAGAACGACTGCTGATACACTCAAAAAGGAAAGAACACTTCCTTAGCAGTTTGCCATACAACTAGGTTGATTAATGGAAATGTTTGTGCTTGCTAGAGATTTTAGGGCTCTGTTTGAATTATGAATTACAAATTAAAAAAGTACCTATACTTCAGGTTAAAGGCCTGAAGGGAGAGGCAGCTTCAGTTACCCCCGACTGCCTGCCTAACCCTAACCAAGGGGGTTGTTGACCGCGCCGGGAACGTGGACCGAACCCGCCGCGAGAGATCTTTCCGTTAAGCTCTACTTGGAGTAGGAGGACGCTTGGGTGGCAGGGGGGCTCTGGCCGTAAATCCCTCGCCTTTCGGGTCCTGCACAAGAGGCTAACGTGACTCGGGATTGGATCTCGAGGCCCGCATACTAGTTGACGGGCGGAAGCTTGGAATAGTGATCCCTGGAGATTACTGGTTCGCCTTCGGGCAGATTATGGACAAGCCTACGGGCGGAACTTCTTGTATTCAAAGATAAAATGATGAGATGTTAAAAGAACTTGCTTGATGTTGTTTTTATATGTCACGTGATAGGATTACATGAAGGAACCAGTGCTTAACAAGATTAATTAAAGAAGCTGATTGTTATATGTCAAATTAATGTGTTAGATAATTACATAACTAAAACAAACCGAGGAAAGTGCGGAGGATGGGCCATGGGTCCGTCCTACGGTTGGGTGGTCCCGGTTAGCCGGGAACTTTTCTCAAAAATCTTGAAGAACAGCGGAATGATCATCATCATCAAAAAGAATAACGAGAACGATGACCTAGGGTTACGTCTTACCCGATTTACGTTGTTTTAGGGGAACGGAATGGGACTATGCCTTATGGCAGAGAGGTTGAGCTTTGCATCCCTCTCATTTCCCATTCTCCTTGAACCAAGTGCAGCGTGAATCCGCTTCGAACCTGGCGTTTCTGCGTAAAGTAGTTCGCTCGGGTTTGACGCTAGTTGTTATTAGCTAATGACCCATTAGGAAAACCCTAATTCCGGTCGATCCTAAGTGGGAACAGCCAGAATGCTTCTGCTACGTGGTAGACGCAGGAAGAACTAGATCGCAAAACCCGTAACATTCCATGGGAGTGCCGGGCGGAGCTTTCTAGACATCCTTTCCGATGGATTGCTAAGACGTGTCCTGGATGATACTAGGGGACACGTTACAGTTGGTATCAGAGCCGACCAACAACGGAATTGTTTTTATGAGATCTCAATAAAATGAAATAAAGAAATTGTTGCTGTCCAAACATTTCCTCATCTTCAATGCTGTCTTGCAGAACTATGAAGCGTGGAACAAGTTTTTGGTGTTTCGGGTCATGTTTATGACTGCAATGCATTCTCCGCTTTATAGACAAAGAATTGGGATGATGAACATCCTGGAGCAGATTCATAATCCATCACCTTTATACATAGAACGAAGATGGACGGGGTCTTCAGGAATCTACTACATAGCTGCCCATCGGTTCACTTATCTACAGACCAACCTAAAGAGGATCAAGTGGTTGGAAGACTTGAAAGTCGTGAAGACTTGAAAGTCGTGAAGCTGTTCATTTTTGTGGAAGCTCACGTAAATTCGACTTTATATATTCAAGGTCGGAGGGTTGAAATGAACTCATATGTATATAAGGAAGTAACCCGTGTAATCCTAGCCGACAGGATTAAAGTGTTGGGCCGCCATGAGAAGTATCGATTCCAACGGAAAGGGTATCCTGAACTTCCAATGAATTATCGATTCCTAAAGATCCATGACCCAAAACCCTACTATTACACAGTTCCTGTAGACAAATGCAATACAACGTTGTTCTTCCCAAACTGAATGTAATGATTGGATTATCATCACACGCGACGTTGTATAAGGCTACGCCCATGTAAATATGAATAAAGACTTCTTTTATCAATATCTGGCTGTGCATCAGAGTTGTTAAAAATTTAATTAGCTTCATTATTTACGAGATAGCTGAACTAAAGATAAGCTAACGTCAATTATCATATAATAACGTTAAGAAAACTTTTATCCAGGCACAACCCCAGGTACAGGTTCCAAATTCGCCCCCTACATCAAGTACTGCTGTGACCCAGGAGAAGAAGTTCTTCCTCAAGCAGATAAAGCCACCCGAGTTTGACGGGAGAGGCAGATTCGTCCAGTCTGATGCTGAAATTTGGATTGAATCTATGGAGGATTACTTTGAAGCAACTGGTACTGCACCTACCAATCAGGCCATGCTCGCCAAGTTAAAACTCACCGGCGAAGCCAGACTTTGGTGGAAACAATGGTGCAGGGATCAAGGGACTTCAGAGGGGTCCATTACCTAGGAGAAGTTAAAGAAAGCCGTGCAGGGGAGATATTTTCCACCTGCATATCGTACACAGAAAATGAATGAGTTCTACGAGCTAAAACAACTAGGACTCACTCTGGACGCATACTACTCTAAATTCGTCTCACTTTTAAAGTATGCGCCACAGATGGACATGACGCAGCAGGTGTCCAAATTTTGCGCGGGCTTAAATCCACCCGTAAATACCCGTCTCGAATCTATGCATCCATCAGATCTTCAGGATGCACTCATTCGAGCGGTGCCTATAATTCAGGAGGTGCAAGCTAGACCAAGGGGTAACAAAACTTGGTCCTATAGTGACCCGAACAGAGGAGCATTCAGACCTCAAGTGAAGAGAGTTCAAGGTCACAATCAGGGACAAAGAAAGAAAGCAAGGACAAATAACGTCAACAACTTTGTTCCTACTCAAAGTAATGGCCGAAACCTCTGATGTTTCCACTGCAACGAACCTGGTCACTTCAAGAGGCAATGTCCCAAGCTCAGCGGGGAACATCGTCAAACGCCTTTCCAAGGTGCAAGCCGCGGTCAAGGAGCTGCCACCCGTGGAAGAGGAAGAATTGCCTACATTGCCAATAGGCAAAGATGCGAAGAAGAAGAAGAGGAAGATCCGACTATGGAAGCAGAATTCGAAAGAGCGACAGTCCATGCCACTTTACACAAGAAAGGGCCAAATCGCCAGTTCTCGGTGATTCAAACACTGTCGGACTATCAAGGTAAAGGTTTCAAAACCTTGATTGATTGTGGCAGTACACATTCCTTTATCTCACCAGCATGTGCAAAAAGATTAGGAATAGCCACAATAGAAGCACCTACCCTGCTTGTGGAATTGGCAAACGGTCGTGAGGTAACTTGTACCAGGCAAACTGCTAAGGAGAAATTCTTTTTGGGAGGAAAGAAAACCTCAGTCAAATTCAGAGTCATGAATTTAGGTATCCATGAGTGTCTACTCGGGATGGATTGGCTTAAGCTTAATAACGGCCACATCCACTGTGGAAAGGGTCAAGTTTCCTTCCGAAACTCTGAAAGGGAGTTTGTCACAACTCAAGGTGAGGCAGGAGTGCCAAGAATCCAATTAGCCAAAGTATCTTGGATCATAAAAGGAGTCAGAAAAGGATTACCCATTTACCTGATCAAACTCAACAAGTTAGATCAAAAGCAAGAGTCTCATGAAGGATCTTCTTGGCTAAAGGAATATGCTGACGTATTCCCTGAGGAATTGATTGAACTTCCGCCTCCAAGAGAAGTAGATCATGAAATTAGGCTAGTGCCTGGAGCTACACCAATTGCAAAGAGACCTTATAGAATGTCCATACCAGAAGCAATTGAGTTGAAGGAACAGCTCAAGCAACTGTTGGATCAGGGTTACATCCGGCCTAGCAACTCACCGTGGGGAGCTCCAGTACTATTCCAGAAAAAGAAAGATGGGACACTTTGACTATGTATTGATTACCGAGGGTTGAATCAATCAACAGTCAAGAACAAGTATCCTATTCCTAGAATAGACGAGCTTCTTGATTGTCTTCAAGGTGCAAAGATCTTCTCCAAGATTGATCTCAGGTCAGGTTACTATCAAATAAGGATCAAGGAAGAAGATATTCCAAAAACGGCCTTCAATACAAGATATGGGCACTTTGAGTTCTTGGTTATGTCATTCGGGCTTACAAATGCACCTGCCACCTTCAATAGATTAATGCAGGATATTTTTAGACCATATCTTGATGATTTCGTGCTTGTCTTCTTCGATGACACTTTAGTCTATTCTAAACAGGAAGAAGATCATGAACCTCAACTTCGGATTGTCCTTGAGAAAATGAGGTCTCATAAGCTGTATGCAAAAATGAAGAAGTGTGCATTCTTCAAGCGTCAGATTGAATATCTGGGATTCATAGTATCATCAGAGGGAATATCAATAGACCCAGCCAAAGTCAGAGATGTGCTTGAATGGCCAATACCAGTATCCGTCAAAGAAATATGTAGCTTTCTTGGCTTGACAGCATGGTATAGGGTCTTTATCAAAAACTATGCTTTGATTGCAGCACCTCTTACAAACTTACTAAAGAAGTAGACTTCCATTACATGGTCAACTTCCGAACAAAATAGCTTCGACAAATTGAAGCAAAGTTTGGTATCAACACCTATTCTAAAACTTCCTGACCTCAATAAGGAGTTCGAGGTAGTAACTGATGCTAGCATTCTTGCCTTGGGGTGTGTACTTATGCAGGAAGGTCATCCAGTAGCATACTCTTCAAGGAAATTGAAGAGTCATGAAAAGAATTATGCCACGCATGATCTGGAATTACTAGCTATCATCCATGCTCTAAAGCTTTGGAGACACTACCTGTTGGGTAACAAGTTTACTCTAATAACCGATCATAAGAGTCTCAAATGGATTTTTACCCAGAACGAGCTCAACATGAGGCAACGTCGGTGGATTGAAGTATTGGAGGAATATGATTTTGAAATCAAGTATCGACCAGGGAAAGAGAATGTAGTTGCCGATGCACTCACTCGCAAGGCATTCCTAAATTCCCTAATCTTGCAAAATACATCAACGGCCAGATCTCTGGCTACAAAGGTATCTATGCCAAACAACCCTATACTTGAACTAGCTAGAGAGGAAGCATACCATAATTTGGCCTACCAAACAATGATAAAGGAAATATCTACCAAGGAGCAGAATTAGAAATTGCAAGCTAAGTATCAGGAATTTTCCATTGATAATGGACTTGTCTACTATAGAACAAGGCTGTGTATACCAGCAAGCCAGTCACTTAAGCAGAAGATATTATGGGAAGCTCATGATTCTCCTTTCGCAAGACATCCTGGCTATGCAAAAACTCTTAATGCAATTAGGAAGAGCTATCATTGGGAGAGGCTTAAAGGTGACGTTCTCAAGTATGTCACTGAATGTTTGTCTTGCCAACGTATCAAGGCCGAACATGTCATGATGCCAGGGAAAGTGCAACCACTTGACATTCCCCAAATGAAAACGGAATTCATCAGTATGGATTTTGTTGTGGGCTTACCCCAAGTCCAAGGAGGATACAATTCCATTATGGTTGTGGTTGACATGCTTACCAAGGTTGCACACCTGATTCCAATAAAGACAAACTATAAAGCCTCCGACATTGCAAGATTGTTTATCAAGGAGATATTCAAGCTACATGGGTTACCTAAAAGAATCATTAGTGATCGAGATTCTCTCTTCACATCACACTTCTGGAGAGCGATCTTTGAAGCTATTGGGACTCAACTCTGTTTTAACACCACCTACCATCCCCAAATGGATGGACAAACAGAGCGAGTGAATCAAATCATTGAGGATATGCTTAGGGCATACTGCTGTCGAGAGCCGAAGAGGTGGATTCAATACTTGCCATTAGTTGAATTTGCCTACAATGCTTCTTACCAGCAAAGCATTCAAATGACCCCTTTCCAGGCATTGTATGGTCATGATTGTCGAAGTCCCCTAAACTTTTTTGATCCAACCCTAAGAGTTGAAGCTTCAAGACAAATGTTGGAGGACATGGATGATCAAATAAGGTCAATAAGACAAGACATACAAGCAGCCAAGGATAGACAAAAGGCATATGCAGATTTGAAACGTCAAGAAAGAGTCTTCGAAGAAGGAGACATGGTGTTCATTCGGGTACGCCCTAAAAAGAGTTCTCTATCCCTAGGAGAATGCAAGAAGCTAAGTCCAAGGTATTGTGGGCCGTATAAAATCCTCAAATGCCTAGGACCCAATGCTTATAGATTGCAACTCCCTGAGAACCTAAAGGTTCACAATGTATTCCATATCAGCCTATTGAAAAAATATGTACCCAATCCTAATCATGTACTTGATGACCAACAAATTGTAATGCCTAGTCAAGGAGTCCTTGAACTAATGCCAGAAAGGATCTTAGATGTTAGGGAAAGACAGTTAAGATCTAGAACCTTGAAAGAATGCCTTGTCCAGAGGAAAGATTATCCCGAAGAGGATGCCACTTGGATAGATGAAAGCTCTCTCAACCATCAATATCCCCAGTTTATCTCGAGATGAGGACATTTCGATTCCTCCAAGGGGGAGAGAATGTAATATCCCGCATTAATAAGAATGAATTAGTTAAATAGAATTTTTTTAAAATTATTCCCCCCTTATCCCTCCAGCCGACTGATGAGCTGGAGGAGGAGGGGAATAGAAGGAGATACTAAGCTCCTTGGTGGAGCCTGTGGAGGGAGGGAGGACATGCATGTCGACACGCAAGAAGAGAAGGTCCCCCTCCCTCCACTATTTAAACGAGGGGAGGGGGCCGCTGTACAGAGGAGGCTGGGTCATGAGAGAAGAGGCCGAGCAAGACAAGGGGAAGCGCTGCCATAACTTCGAGCTGAAGGGAGGAACACGAATCGCCACTGTCACGCCGACATCTGCCCTCCACCACATCGCCATCGACTGCCGCAGTCCGTCCAGTCCCGCCATTCTGCCGAATAAGCTTTCCCCCCCACATGGAAGCTTTAGAAGCTTCCTGGGGGGAAGCTTCTAAAAGAACCTTCTTAGCCCCCTTTCACCCCCCCTTATGTTCTTCTTTAAACCCCCTTTGTTTCCCCCCCCCTCCCGGGGTTTTAAATCCCCCTTAAGGCCTTGTTTTCCCCCCCCCTCCTGGGTTTTAATTCCCCCCTAAGGCCTTGTTTCCCCCCCCCCCCCCCCTCACGGTATAATCCCCCCCCTAAGCCTTGTTTTTCCCCCTCCGGATTTTAATCCCCCCAAAGCCCTTATTACCCCCCCCCCCCCCCCCCCCCGGGTTTAAATTTTCCCCCCTAAGCCCCCTTGTTTCCCCTCTCGGTTTTAATCTTCCCCCCTAAGCCCTTGCCCTTTTTCCCTCCTCATAGCTCTTTAGACTATTCAAGTCACACCCATAGGCCTACTTTATCCTTAGGCTACCTTGTAGACTTTCATTCCCTTGCATTAATTCCTTCACTCACTTTTTAGATCTTCTTGTGCAAGTGCTCTCTTAATTGAGCTTTGTGTTCTTAGTTTTATCAAACAAGCCGGTGTCCACACACTCCCATGTCCTAGAAATCCAATTCTTCATCATGGCCTCGTATGGTATTCCGTAAGGGGGAAATAGCCGTGAGATAAAAGATAGGGAGGGAAGTGGAGGGAGTGAAAAGAGGGAGTGAAGGAGGAAGAGTGGGGAAAAGGTAAAAGAAAAGGAAGGAGAAGACTGTGGAATTCCAAGAAGAAAAAGAAAAAGGCTATCTCACATTCGAACGACGATGCCGCCGAGGAAAGTCCAAGGTGTAGCTGCGCGAGGGTCATCTCCCGGTATCCATGTGGATATCTCACCTCAAAGCCAGGTTTTTCTTCTTGGTGTTAATTCAGTTTTAAGTCGCTCATGCAAAGAAATTTTGATAAGGATAGGATATATTTGTTCGAGTTATTTTTAACGAAGGAGTTAGCTTATGAATGACAATGTATACAAATTAGCTTTCTTCAAATTGCATCAAGCATTATAAAAGTATAGGCAAGATTAACCATTTACTATAGTAATATATTCCTAAAGTGTAGAAATTATATCTTGCACCATTAGTCTTATTCCTTTCGCAACGAATCATGGTAAAATGGCCAAATTCATGAAAGGTTTCTTTCGATGCTCAAATTACTAGGGAGTTATCTTTGCTAGTTGCACATCTTAGCAAGGCAACTGTTGTTATTTGGCATGAGTTCGTCTTTAAAGAAAACGGAAGTTAAATGTTAGGAATTAACAAGTATAAAAATTAGATATACGAACTCATTTGGGAAAGAAAATATAATGGGGAATTGCTGGATGACACTCTATTAACACTTTTCCCCTGCTATTTGAGGACTTGGGACTAATAAAGTGTGTATACACCAATTTCTCAGCTAGGCCTTTTTGTCCCAAGGAGTATTGTCGCTCTTTGTATCACCTTGGCATTATGCTATATGCCAAATTAAACTGTATTGATTGGGAAAGTTAATTGTCACAAGGATAGTAAAACCGTGACAAGACGAGTAAGATTACCTTCCAAAAGCTAACCAAACCAATCTAAACATAGAAACATTCATACCCTAAACACTTGACTACTTTCCTTACCGTAAGGACAATAATTTCATAAAGATAAGAAACTAGGTTTTGTCCCTAAATGAAGAAACCCTAGGCCTGACATACGTCAGCTTAAAGAATCTAAACAGATTATTCCATCGCAGAACTTGCGCAACATGTATGAAATCATTTTGTGATTGATTCACAAGGAAAAAAGGGGAAAAAAAAAACCCTCATCAAGGACGACAGATCCTTACGCAAGTTATCTTGCAAAAAGACGTAGTTTTAGATATCCTTCTAAATAAGGAAAGTTGTAAAATAGAAACTAGCATATCTAAGGTACCTTAGGGTTAACCAAATTGGGTATACCCTACACCGGAATATAAGGGATCTTGCCAAGTTACAAGACATCTTGAGAACGACTGCTGATACACTCAAAAAGGAAAGAACACTTCCTTAGCAGTTTGCCATACAACTAGGTTGATTAATGGAAATGTTTGTGCTTGCTAGAGATTTTAGGGCTCTGTTTGAATTATGAATTACAAATTAAAAAAGTACCTATACTTCAGGTTAAAGGCCTGAAGGGAGAGGCAACTTCAGTTACCCCCGACTGCCTGCCTAACCCTAACCAAGGGGGTTGTTGACCGCGCCAGTAATGTGGACCGAACCCGCCGCGAGAGGTCTTTCCGTTAAGCTCTACATGGAGTAGGAGGACGCTTGGGTGCCAGGGGGGCTTTGACCCTAAATCCCTCGCCTTCCGGGTCCTGCACAAGAGGCTAACGTGACTCGGGATTGGATCTCGAGGCTCGCATACTAGTTGACGGGCCGAAGCTTGGAATAGTGATCCCTGGAGATTACTGGTTAGCCTTCGGGCAGATTATGGACAAGCCTATGGGCGGAACTTCTTGTATTCAAAGATAAAATGATGAGATGTTAAAAGAACTTGCTTGATGTTATTTTTATATGTCACGTGATAGGATTACGTGAAGGAACCAGTGCTTAACAAGATTAATTAAAGAAGCTGATTGTTATATGTCAAATTAATGTGTTAGATAATTACATAACTAAAACAAACCGAGGAAAGTGCGGAGGATGGGCCATGGGTCCGTCCTACGGTTGGGTGGTCCCGGTTAGCCGGGAACTTTTCTCAAAAATCTCGAAGAACAACGGAATGATCATGATCATCAAAAAGAATAACGAGAACAATGACCTAGAGTTACGTCTTACCCGATTTACATTGTTTTAGGGGAACGGAATGGGACTATGCCTTATGGCAGAGAGGTTGAGCTTTGCATCCCTCTCGTTTCCCATTCTCCTTGAACCAAGTGCAGCGTGAATCCGCTTCGAACCTGGCGTTTCTGTGTAAAGTAGTTTGCTCGGGTCTGACGCTAGTTGCTGTTAGCTAATGACCCATTAGGAAAACCCTAATTCCGGTTGATCCTAAGTGGGAACGGCCAGGATACTTCCGCTACGTGCCAGACGCGGGAAGAACTAGATCACAAAACCCGTAACATTCCATGGGAGTGCCGGGCGGAGCTTTCTAGACATCCTTTCCGATGGACTGCTAAGACATGTCCTAGATGATACTATACAGTCCTCTCCCTTTCTTCTTCTAGCCACTTCTGTCCCAGTCACGGGGCTGCCAGTCACGATCACCTCCTCCATTACCTTGATCGGTAGGACCCTCCGCAGGTTGTTGGGCATAAGGAAGCTAAAGGTGAATGGGTCTTTTTCTTTTTCCTACCACTCCCAAATCACTAACTCCGCATGGAATCCAGCAGGGAGGTCATTGGGGCACGGTGGGAGGGGTGCAGATGGTTGCACAACCGGTTTGGCTCTTAGTTGCTTCCTGGTTTCTTCAACTAATTTTCTTCATCTCTCCCTTAGTGTGGCTTGTCTCTCCGCGGATGGATCAACCTGTTGCTGTTCTTGGGCATGCAGCGAGGGGGGTTACGGGATCACCTCTTCTCTGAATCTCCCCATAACGAATTTAAGCTCAGTGTCCTCCCCCTGCCGGTCTTCTTGTTGCGTCCCTTCTTCAAAGCCCATTGCAAGCGCTTTGGGCTAGATTTAGAGTTTGGAACCACATTCTAGCTTCTTCCTTGAGCACCAAAGGAAAAGCCCTCAACTTTAATGCTTCATCATCCCTCCCAGAGACGAGGAAGGCCATCTCAAGTTTGTCCAAAAAATCCAATGCATTTTCCCCATTGCGCCCAAAGAAGCTTGGAAATGCCATGTTGCCTTAGTAGAGTACAAAGATGAACACGTCTAGACTTAAGTTGTATTTTATGAGGGGAAGGATGAATGGGTTCACAGATGCATTGATTTCAGCAAGATGTCTAGGCCCTAGTATGCTTCTAATAATACCTTGGAATCTAAGCTTTGTGCTGGCTACAATATGCACAGTTTGCATAGCAAGAGGTTGGATTGGTCCATACAACTCACGGTGATTCATGAGAAACTATTATAATAAAATAAAGACATGTACATTGAAGGATGCATTGTAGTCTAGCATTGGGAAGATTATAGATTCTGGTGATACAAGAATCTCCCTTAATCTTTCAGCCCCAAAGTACATGACAAGACGCTGCTGGAAGAAAATCTTCCTACTGATGCATACATTAGCTCGGATGTTTTCTACAGAGTGGAAGGTGTAGAAATTCGGGACATTATTATTATTCATGAGTGAAAACTACTTAAGGGATTAGAGAGAATACACTCTCTTGAATTATAAAGGATTTTCCCCAGAGTGTTTCTTTCTGGAACCTACCAACTTTGCTATACAGAGAATTTTCTCACAAGTGATTATTCTTGCCTTAGTGTGTCCATCCTCGGCGATATATATTTCATAAGGTGTGATGGCCACCTTTTCAACCACACCCAACCTTCGAGCTAGCAGCAGTTGAAGGTAGTCTCCATACTTTGCACCTCTACAAAACTCCACACCGTTCATGCATAGTTGTCCTCCTTTGATGTGGATTAGGCTAGAGAGAGAGAGGGATTTGATGATTTGGAGACGAGGACCTCTCGAAAGGGCCTTCACTTTGTTTGCAAAACACTCACCACAATTATGAGAACCTAGCAATTGATGGTAACATGATTTTTTCCGTTGCAAGAGAATGGAATTTCTAAGGTGAACACATTTTACCCATATACGTCCCGTCATCCGATAGGCATACTTCCTTTCTTGGGATTCCTTGGGAGACCATTGTGGGAGTCGTGGACTTCGACCAGCTTCAAAAAGAGTTGGTGAAGGCGTTGGAGAAGAGCCACTTGGAGCACTTATTGTAGAGGATGCACCACTATGTATTGTATCTTCCCGCATAAGGAGGTAGAGAATTGTGGATGAGAATGTCCTCAGCGGAGGCACCAATTTATGACGAAGGAAATTCGGTATGGTAGCCTCTATACTATGCCAAACTCCCTTCTGCCACAAAGTGAATGAGGTAAGGGCACCACCTAGTCATGGAAGAGTGGACTAGGACGCTATACAAGAGGGAGAGGAGCTTGTGAGGGAGAAGAGAGGAAAACTAAGAGAGGGAGAGAGAGAGAGAGGGAGAGAGAGAGAGAGAGAGAGAACTACAAAAAATAGATGAATCAATAAAACTTAAGAGGGCACAAAAGATTGAGAACCCTCAAGATATAACCAATATACACAATATGGACACCAATAGCATGGGCATATTACACTGTAGAGCATGCATAAGCTATATTAAGGGAATGAATTACATAAGCTCATGAGAGAGAATAGGGAAGGCTCAATAGGGCTGAAGAAGGCCTCTTGGCTCTCTCTTGAAAATTACAAAGGAGAATGCCTCTTTATATAGGCCTTGAGGGTGTTTAGGGAGGAGGTTAAGATAGAATAGGAATTAACACAACCAAAGTTGCATTAAGGCAGTTCCACCAATGTAGAAGCTCCATCTAGATGTTTTGTTGACCAATTTTGTACTTAATCATAGCTTGAGTCCAAGAGCTCTCCTATAAAAATATATAAAGAATCTTCATAAAATAAGATCATGAGAGTAGTGAGAATTCATACATTACTACTACAATTAAGGATGATTTGAGGGTGATTTAGGAGGGGAATTCTAATGGTTTATTGGCTTGAGAGAGAGGAGAATAGATCTCCCAACTCGTAGCTCCAAAAATTTATAAAAAAATACCAGCCAAAACTTCAGCTCAAGTTTTACAACTTTCATGTTGAAAATATTTATTAGATTGGAGTGAAAGTATTTTTAAAAAGTCCTACAAAATCATGTGCTTGATTATTCTTCCACTAATGCTTCCAAGAAGGGTCCCATTTGTTTGAATTATCATAAGGCTCCAAAGCTATGACATTATGAGCCTCACATGCCCTTTGGATGGCTCCAAATCCATTTCATGTATTTTCTTTTCTCATTACACATTTTTCATTTACCTTCCTCCATTGATCTTTACTCTTCACCCCCCCTTGGTAAACCGGTCCATGAAATATTTCCATCGAGTGATTTCTTGGATTTCCCAAGAGGTTGTTCCCACCCTCTTCTTTATTTCAAGCCTCCAAATGTACAAAAAATCAACAAAGTGTTAGACAAATATTTTTTTGTGATTTTCTCGGATCAGTTTTAAGTATTAGAAGAACTCTCTCTCTCTCTTCAATTATCTTTTGAAGGTGTTTAACTTTTGAAAATATTGTATATAAGATTGTTGAACGTTAATTAAACCAATACATAACCCATTATGATAGTCTAAGTCATACATGATCCTTGATTGGAGTACCAAGGTCTAACATATTACATGACCTTGTTTATAGTTTAAAACCTTTTTGGAACTTTCAAATGGCATTCATTCAGGAGAGAATATATCCTTTACACTATAGCTACATAGTACTTTACACTATGGCTTTTGCAAATGGATTACACTAAACATGGTATCCATGTCCGAAGTCCATTTGGCTTGGCATTACAGGATACTATATTTAGTGTCATTATTTTCACATCTAAAGAGACATAACGTTTACATAATCTTACTATGCAACCTCTTACCCAATGTAGTAACGATACATAAACTACTCATTATCTAATAGGAGTCTAATCCACGATCCAACAGATAATATTACTAAAGAGATATAAAGATTATTGATAAAGCATGAGGTTGATCAATTTATGGAGTTTAGGAAGAATAGCTAGTGATGACTTGCACTAAATATGCTATCTATGTCCCATGTCTTTATGATTTTGGCACTAATGGGTATCATATCTAGTGTGGTTAATTTATATATGGAAAAATATAACTAATGTTAAAAAATGCTAGTAGATTTTATATTTGTGCTTCTTAACACTACATAATTATTCATATACTCATTTCAAAGCAATTACTTGATAATCCACATTATTATCTATCTTAAGCTCAAAATTTAAGAGTAATTTTTTAACTACATAAGATGGGAACACACACACACACACACAGAGATCTTATCAATATGCTCTATTAGTTTCACCTTTTAGGTATGGATGTTGACAGAAAAACAAGTGTCCAAGGTAATATGAGTAAACTGGATAAAAAGATACTTTGGGAAAAATGTAGATACGGGCTATTTAGAGAAATATGCTATATGAAAGAAGAAGAGATGAGAGATGCTTGTTGGAATATCGGAAAAAGAGACATAGTAAGATGTAATGTGATTTCACAAATAAAAAAACATGTAGAAAACCCAAGGATTGCATGTTCAGTTGAAAGTATGGATTTGGATGTTGTTGCCACGAGATGGATCTCTAGCATGATTGGAAATCTTTTAGAAATTTGGAACACTAGTAAGCCTTTCTTCCAACATGATTTTGATGCTGGAAAAATACAACATTGTATGGGGAAGCACGAGCTGCAGAATCAAAATCTGATTGAAGCTTAAACAAGTCAATTTCATGGGATAAAAAGATGTGGTCTACATATGTTGCTATGGAACAAAATTTTGCCACTTCAATGGCAATATCTGAAGTACATACCCTTCAAAGTAACTATGCACATATGTCTCATGTGTACTCTATGACATAGCTAAGTGAAGATGAGATAGTTCTAGGGAAAAAACTAGGAAAGGGTGCTTGTGGTGTGGTATTCAAAGTAAAGGTTGTACGAGTAGCAATTTTTTATCACAACAAGATCTTTGCAGGAAAGTGTTATAGAGGAAAAGACTATATAAGGCAAGTAAAGCGATGAAGAGAGATAGTGATGCCAATCAGACATCCAGTGTTAGTGCCTGTGATTGCAGTAACTGTGCAGAAGAACCTCTATGGACCATAACACCATATTTTAATGGTGGAAATCTTTCAAGTTTCATGACTCAACTACCTACATCTTGTGGTCGATTTACAAGGTTATTTCATGCTTGGGGTACACATAAAAGAAGGCGTGATGAAGAAACTCAATTGAAAAGTGATAAAATAGTGCAAATAAATATAT
The DNA here is from genome assembly GCF_053477565.2 of Lygodium microphyllum. Lineage (NCBI taxonomy): Eukaryota > Viridiplantae > Streptophyta > Polypodiopsida > Schizaeales > Lygodiaceae > Lygodium > Lygodium microphyllum. The sequence continues at coordinate 74,528,087 of NC_141148.1, forward strand.
TTTTCAAATTTATCACATCTATTATACATGCATTAATTTTGGGAATGTGTCGTTTGCACAAAGCAAGGTGGTTACACACAGATCTACATCATGGCAATATTGTATTAGATTTTGTTGGTGATGTTTGTTGTGTGGGGATTATAGATTGGGGCAGAGCTTTAGATTTCTTAGAGAAGAGAAAGGCATTTTCCAAGCCACATCGAGGGTGTGCAGATGATGATAAAGTGTATGCAAAAAAACTAGAGCAATGCAAAGTAGACCATATACGAAGAAAATGGTTAGCGCCTGAGTTGAAAGACACCATATTGAAGGGTTGTTATAGCCCACATACTGATGTTTATGATCTTGGTTGGATACTATGGGAGCTTTGCTATTTCTATGAGGATGCTTCTGAATACTTTGATGTAACGAAACTTATCTCTCCATCCTTGATAATGATTAGACACCTATCTAATGTTTTTGGAGATAAAATGATGAATGTAGATCCATCAAAAAGGGTTTCATTTGACAACATAAATGAGCATATTTGTAAGCACCATGGTATGAATGGTGAATTGGCTATGCATCCCTTGGAAGAAATGGAGCCAAGCTTTATCTAAATATAGCCTTACATTATCAATACCATATAGCATGACTTGTAACTAGTTTTACTTTATTGTCTAGAGATACAGATCATTTTGGACATTTTCATATGTTAGAAAGTGTGCTCTTTATTTTGTATGTATCATTTTGAAATGATGGTATTATGTCTCTTATAAACCAATTTTTTCTTTAGTGGGACTATCTTTATTTGAATTTGTGCAGATAGCTTGAATTTCTTATTTCACTTTGATCATCATGGATTATTTGATTGAGTATCATTAGACTATGTACTCAAGCGTGCTTTGAGTGCTTCAAGGTTAAGTTAGTTATGTGTTTATAATTTTTAAGAGAAATCACTTTGAGATTCCATGTCACGATATACAAGAGTATTACTAATTCAAAACACTATTGACAACCCTAGTGCATTACTAATCATGTCATGATATTACATCATAGACTTAAGAGTGCTTAGTGTAATATATCAAGTTTTCTCATCTAATGAACTCCTCTTTTTATAATATCCGTTGAATGTTGAATGCAGTTCCTACTTAAGGAATAATAGACTTGGTAATTGGGCTTCATGGGGTCTTTTCACAAGATTCAAGTGATCCTCGATGAAAGTCGGGAATATCTAGGTCTTGTGAGGCTAAGAAAAGACGGACCTGAACCTACCTTTGCTCAAATGCGTGAATAAATTGAGGGTGACGAGCTTATAGATGGATCTTTTGACTTCATCGAGGATAACTATCTAGTTAAGAAACGACAAGAGGAGAGATGGACTCTTGGTGACAATCATCAAGTTCATATCAGGAGGAGTAATACTATCATAAACGAACTTTCTTCTTCAAATAAGCGACAATGTTTAGAACATGTTGATGAGGAATAAAATGACACTCCAAGACATCTCACATCAAAGCTAGGAAGTAAATTGCTAAGTCCAAGCATTCTTGAGACTTGGAAACAAGAATCTAGTATAGTAAGGCTAAAATTAAAACAATCCACAATCTCAAGGGATGATAGGTTTGAATTACACAGTGAAGATGTTGATGGAGAACCTCGAGTTTGAATATGGTGTAATGAGTGTAACTCATTTTATGGAAAGGGCACACTAGGAGGGAAGAATGCTACATATACTTGTTTATCTAACTTCATGAGAATACACATTTTGGATGGTAAACGGCATGAAGAAAACTATCTTATTTTTCGAGGGATTAAAAAGGTGAATATAGAATTTACAACAATCGAGCAAGAATCAAATGATAGGAAAGAGATAGAGGCTTCGATAGAGAAGTTACATGATTACATGGAGAAACATGAAGGTATTATTTATCTTCTTTCTTTGAGTTTATAGATGTGAATTTTTTTCTCTTATAAGAATGGGATTGTAGACTAGATGATGCTCTATAATAGTAGACTTGTTACATAATATAAGTTTGTTTTTTATGTAGGTTGGAATTTTGAGGTGATTGTAGCTACACTGCACGACTTTAAAGACAAAAGCTTTGCTCGTGTAAGGTGCAAGTATGATGATACATGGTTGCATCTATGCCCTCCAAGTTCAGATTTATATACTATTTTGAATAAACACACAAAGTCAATTTTACACACAAAGGCATTTTCAAAGGAGGTGGAAAAATCCAAGCCATTACTTACAAGCTCAGGGGTGGATGTCCTTGAAAGGGACTAGTACATGATCCAAAGCAAACATCTCTCAGCAAATTTTTGTTCTCTACAAAGGTGGGAAGCCCACCATTGAACTCTCTTAATAACCATGAAGACAATGGAAATCCATTAATAAGTTTAAACTTATTATGTTGGGGTTTATGGAGTCCAGTTATTGTAGTGAACAAGAAGAAAATGAATGTGAAACCTTTATTAGATGATCAATGTTGTGGTAAGCTTTGGTTTTCAGAGCCTTTTACTAGGGCAAATCTAGAGGATGGAGAAGGATGCTTCCAAATAGATGGTTGTTTTCGACATATTGAGTGTCTACGTGTTTCAACTAATGGGAAAACATTTACAGACTTCTCTTGTAGCCATTGCAAATGTATATCTAGGCTTAATGACTTTAGGATGAGAGTATACAGGGAGAAGCTAGTACAAGAGAAGAGAGGAAATAGGGGAACGGGATTTGGTAGAAGATTAGACTATCTCACTAGACATGAGCTTAGGAATACAACAATTAATGCCAAAAAACATATAAAAGAACTTACTCTAAAGTTATGGATGAGTAAGTCTCAGCTTGTAGTTCTTTCAGTGAAAATGAGAAGCTTATGTGAAGCTAACATGAGAAGCTTATGCGAAGCCAACATGGAGTCTTTAAATCAAGATTTTGTAACAATATAATAGAAGCCCATAGATTAGGAAAATTTGGTGGAAAGCCTGCTTTGTGGGACTTTTTACAAGACATATCTACAAACATGGTACGATCAAAGGAAGGTCAACGATATAGTGCAAATACAAAGGGTTTTTTTGAGGTTACGAAGATGTGGGGTGGACCAAGACTACATGAGTTTCTTGGTAATAACCTAAATGGCCCTTCACTCTCAACGACAAAGAGGGGCCATAGACAAGCTACCCACTTTATACCACAGATACATGGACATATATTTTACGCCATTGCTGAAATATATCAAAAGGAGAAAGAAAAACATGGCATCATAAAAAGTATTCCATTTATTCTAGTGGAAGATGAGACAACCATAAAGAAGCGAATAAGGTAAATGTATGATATTTGCTCTTTTGGTACGTAAAAAGTATTATTGATTAACTTTTAGATTTTATAGCATTTACTATTTTCATTGTAGGTGGAACCCTAAAGATGATACTCTTATTGGGTTTGATGGATACAAGTCTTCAAACCATGAGTGCGGGACTTCATCCATGATAAAAGTTGGAGAAGGAAAAGCCGGATATGGTGTGATTGTGCTGAAGCATTTGAGACTTGTATCATTGGTGGTTATGCAAGAGTTTTTGTTCCAAATCCACTTCATGAAAAACTTTCATGCTTAGTTGTGGTTGCTCACTGCACTTGGAATCGATTTGATGCAAGTTTTGTTCACAAACAAGGGATTGAAATTCTGGCATTGTGGAATGAGAAGCTCAAACGGATAGTAGGTCCAATTATTGGACATGCATCAGATGGAGATAGTCGACGAAGAAAATTGATGTTGGCTGATTATGTAAATAAGCATGGTACTAGATACAAGATCAAATGGGATGGATGGCCTCTTTCAACTAGCTTGTCAAATGGAGAGGTTTCAGGCATGCATGATCAATATTTTATACACAATGGAAAAAATCTTGTCAACATTCTTGACAAACCAAAGCATCAATTGGCTCTTGGTGACGTCTAGGTTACTTTGAATCATGTTACCATTGTTTATGATTCTTTTTATGTTGATAAGCATATGCTTAAGGAAGGAGATATCAGACGAGATGATAGTCAAAATTGGGCTACAGCACAAAGGATATGTAGTAGGCAAGTCCAATGGTGTTTAGGAGAGTTAGCAAACAATGGAAAACATAGAAAAGAGCGGGGCATGATAGGAACAAAGGCTTATCTTGAAATTGCTGGAGACTACATTGATATTTTCTTGTCCCTGCACTTGAGCTTGGTGGAGAGAGTCCATTTAGCAGCAAAAGTGGCATTCTTCTCCCAAATTTGGAGATCTTGGATTTTAAAACATGCCTCCTATACACTATCAAAAAAAATTATTTGTAAGGAGGCATTCTTAGACATGCAGCTCTCGTGTCACTTCATTGTATTGCTCATAAAATATTTTAGAGACTTTCATCCAAATAATATGCTTCCAATACATCTCACACGATCTGATGCAATTGAAATCTTTTTTAGCAAGGTTGGCAGCATGGTTGGGCAAGAGCGTACTTATGACTTGATGGACATGTTGCACAGTATAGGGATCTTAAATAGGCTTTCACATTTTGAATGCAAGGAGGATGGTGTGAAATTTGGACGGGCCCATAAGAAGCAAGAACATGTATGGAGAGAGTTAAATCTCAAAGAGACCATGAAGAAAGCAGATTTAGGTGATTATAAATGTGTTTCAACTTATGAGAAGATCATCGATGCCTTGAAAATGGGACTACAAAGTGCTCAACAAATTTGTGAAGATTTACAAATGAAGCCAAAAGTTAAAGAGGATAAGAAATGGTGGCTAGAGCCTTGGTCTAAAGGCTTATTTGAGGCTTATGCCAATTCAAATCTACAAGATTATGATACAAACGAGGAATCTTTCGTTCTTGTCGATGATGGAGTGGATTCAGAGGAGGAGGTATCTACAAGTGAGATAAGACATGTGGTAGACTCTATGTTGGATGAAACAAATGAAGTGAGCCCATAATGGAGCTTGAGAATAGTAGGTTTCTTTTTAAGTCTACATTGGTAAGCCAACTCAATGGCAATCCCACATTGTCCAAGGATAGGCTTACAAGGGTGCGACAAGGAGCATACTATAGTAAGGAGGAGAAGTATCAAACTCAAACAAATGATAATTTGTTTGGTATTGGTTCAGATTGTGTTGTGTTCTTCCAAGAGGAGAATACCAATGGAAGGATCACAATGTCATCAAAGGCAAGCTCTTCAAGAAGTATGAGACCATACAAAAGCCAAAGTGTATGGTACTTGGGACGAGTTCAAAAGATGAGAAGAAAAGTTGGAGGTGCTTGTGTGGAGTATAAGAGAGGGTTTAGCCTCTTAGATAGGCCATCTAGGGTAGAGGTTCGACTTGGATGGTATCAAAAATCAAAGGGACTAAGGAGTTTTACATATGATTTGACAAACCTTAATATGGTAGATATTGAAAGTATCATTGCCCTTGCAAATCTCACATATGATTGTAACAATAGCAAATATGAACTTGAAGAACATGATTGGAAGATCTTCAATGAATTTGTAAAGGACCATTGAGAATAGGTAAAGAAACATTATTTTTTCTCTTCTTCAATATTTCTTGCTATGCAAAATGACTTTAAAAAATGTATTGTCAATGTCTTTTTTTGGCATTTTCCTTGATATTAATTGCTTGTATTTTTATATTTGCTTCAAGAACATGACTTATGGACTATGGTGATGCATCTACAAATGTGAGAACAAGGATGGAATCTGGATCATTAACAATGTTGGGGTGCTAAGTGAACACATTTATGGGCTAAATGAAAATTTTGTATATTCACCTTTTTTGTATAGCTATGTTTTACAAATATGTGAACATAAAAAATCATGCTTTTAATTACATCTTCATGCAAATAATTTTGGAATTTAGTCATGTGCCATAGAAAGGCAATATGTTTTTTCATTTAATATAGCTACCTTCTCTGACTACAAATCAAACTCATATTCATTGTCTTATTTTATGGCTTAATAATATTGCAACTAGGTGGAAAATTTGGAGTATTTGTTTCTTGTTATCTCTAAAATGTATGTGTATGTGTGTATGTATTACACGCATATGATATGCTTTGTAGGAATGGTGGAGAAAATAATTTATGATGAATTAGATGCAAAAGGTGTAATGATAGCCCATTGCTATCACAATAGGACAACACCAAGATAAATATTGCAATTAAGAGAGCCCTAAGATAGTACTAGGATGGACAAGATGTGTATTTTGCCATTTCTATTTCAATTTTTTTGATTAAAGACCACAAGACTCACTCTATGATAGAGTTGAGCAACTAGCTTACTAGTATGTGTGCATTGTATATCTAATGTCTCTATTTGGAATTTTTTTCAAACCCTATCTTTATTCATAAAATTCTAAATTTTACCATTGGATGTTATATATCATGAAGATATTTTGCAAAGCTTCATCATCACTAAAGAGCTAAACTCTTTTATGAACCCTTAAGAGCTAGTTGTGATCAATTCTGTGCGAAAAATAGTGTTTTGTATTTATTACATAAGGACTTGCTAAATTCTTTTCTTAAAAAAATAAATTTAGAGTAAGGGATTTATAAATTATGGTAAGAAGTTATAGAAGGGTTTTAAAAAAAACTCAAAAAAGGTTACATAGGGATATATAAAACATGCCATGAACGCATGTCATATATAGGATTTATACATAATGACCCCCTCCCCCCCCCCCCCCCCCCCCCCGCGAGTATATAGCCAATATCTCTTGCTCATATACATGCATTTGCCTTTCTTTTTCATCAAATTTCCTACTATGACACCATGTTCTTGGGCTAAAATAGCCCCAATCCTCTTCCACTAGCATCCGCATAGTAAAGACCTTAGAGATGTTGAGGTAGACCATTATAGGTGCTAAAACGAGGAATTGCTTCAGCTCAATGAAGCTTTTTTAAGCTATTTCATCCCAAAAGAAAACTTCTTTCTTTAACCTATTGGTCAATGGGACAGCCACATGCGCATAACTCTTTATGAACCTTTGGTAGAAAGAAGATACGCCAAGAAAAACCCTCAATGATGTGGTATTTGTCAGTGTAGGCCAATCCTTAACACATTGGACCTTCTTTGATACCATTTTCCCCAACAATATGCCCCAAATACTCTACTTCTTTGATCATGAATGTGCATTTAGATGCTTTTGGAAAACAATTTGTGCTTCCTCAAGATGTCAAACGCCTCTCTTTAACAAGCTGTAAATGCTCTTCTTTGCTCTTACTATATATCAATATATAATCAAAGAAGACCAAAACTATCTTAAACAAGAGTGGCTGAAGTATTTTATTCATCAATGCTTGGAATGTGGCTGGAGCATTTGAAAGACCAAAGGGCATAACCATAAAATGATATAGTCCCCTTTCAATCCTAAAAATTATTTTGTATTCATATCCCTCCATACGTATTTTGTGTTATCTCAATCGCAAATCAATCTTTGAAAAGACCTTGGTATCCTTCAACTCATCCAAGAGATAATCAATTCTTGGTATTGGATACCTATCCTTGATTGTGGCCTTATTCAAATCACGATAATCTATGCACATGTGGAATGATCTATATTTCTTCTTCACCAAGAGAACGGGAGAAGAAAATGGAGATTGACTTGGTTGTATGAGACCCATCTCAAGTAATTTCTTTACTTGGCGCTCGACTTTTTCTCTCTCCACCTTTGAGAGACAATATGGAGGCTTATTGATAGGCTTGGTATTTGTTCAAAGCAAGTCAATGGGATGATCCACTTCACGATTAGGAGGAAGAGAAGAGGGAGGCTAAAATGGATCATCATAATCTTCTAACAATTTGCAAAGGCAAGGATCCATGTTCTTGGGAAGTGTATTGTTGCAGGATTGCCTAAATTCAAGGTTGCAGAAATGCATAAGGTATGTGAAGCCTGTCAGTTTGGAAAACAAGCAAGGAAACCATTTCCTAGACATGTTCAAGAGAGTAAGAAGCCATTGGAATTAATCCACTCTGATGTGTGGACTACTAAAGCTGCATCTCTTGAAGGCTGTCATTATTTTGTCACTTTTATTGATGACTAGAGCAGCAAATTTTGGGTGTATTTTATGAAAAAGAAAAGTGAAGTTTTTGGGCATTTCAAAACTCTTAAAGCTATGGTTGAAAAGGAAATAGGCCTGCAAATAAAATGCCGAAGCCCATCGGGAAGAGAGTCTAGAAAGTGCCACCCGGAACTCCAAAGGAATGTCACGGGGTTTGCGATCTAGGTCTTCTCGAGTCTGCCACGAAGCAGAAGTATTCCGGCCATTCCCACTTAGGACCGACCTGAATCAGGGTTTTCCTAATGGTCAAGTTCCTAGAAAGTAACTAGCATCAAGCCCCAGATGAACTACTTGTGCAAAAACATCAGGGTCGAAGCAGATTCATGCTGCACTTGGTTCAAGGAGAATGGGAAACGAGAGGGATGTGAAGCTTGACCTCTCTGCCTATAAGGCATAGTCCCATTCCATTCCCCTAAAATAGCATAAATCGGGACTCTAGCCCTAATGATTCTAGGCCATTGTTACCTCGCTGTCAAATCCTTTGAGAAAAGTTCTCAGCCAACCGAGACCACCCTTCCGTAGGACGGACCCAGGGTCACATCCACCACACTCTCCTCGGGTTGGTTTAGTTATCTAATTACCTACCACATTTAGTTTGACAAGCAAAAATAGCTTTCTTAATTAACCAATTTAATCACTAGTTTCTTCACGTAACTTAGGCATTGACATAGAAAAACAATGTCAAGCAAGTTCCTTTTCAACATTTGATCTTTATTTACCAGTCTTTGGAATACATCATATAATCTGCCCGAAGGCTATTCCAACAATCCTCAGGGATCGCTATTCCAAGTTCCACCCGTTGACTAGTATGTGGGCCTTGAGATCCAATCTCAAGTCACGTCGGCCTCTTGTGCAGGATCCAGAGGCAAGGGATTTATGGCCAGAGTCTCCCTTGGCACCCAAGCGTCCTCGTGCTCCAAGTAGCACCCATGAAGAGACCTCTCATGGCAGGTTCGGTCCACGTACCCGGCACGGCTAACTACCCCCTTGGATAGGGTGAGGCAGACAGTCGGAGGTAACTGATGCTGCCTCTCCCTCCAGGCTTTCAACCTGAAGCATTAGTTATTTTTCCAGCATTAGTTCCTTGAGCAAATAAGTACAAATAGTGCTCCTAAGTGTACACACACAAGCACTCCAGTGGTCGTTTATACGGCCAACTGCTAAGGTGTGAATCCTTCTCCTCGAATACATCTAGCATTCGATCTAGGATCAATCGTGACTTGGCAAGATCCCAAGGGTTTCATAAGCTAAGTTGCTTGATTGCCCTTCTTTCCTTGGGTTAGGGTTTATACCTTGTTGACCCAAATTGTCAATACCTTAGGTTTCCTTATATTAAGGTCAACAAATCCTGGGCAACCTCATCACCCTCACTTGATTGGTCAATTGCTTGCTAGGCAATTCATAATTACCCTAACTTGGCAAATCAGCCCCAATGAAGGGCGATGTAGCAGGACGACTACTCATCCTCTAGAAAATTAGACTTGTACTTAGAACTCGCCAACCTTGTTCTAAGGAGTGGCAATACTATTTTGTGAATTAGGCACAAAACCAGGCGACGTTGCAACTTGTTGCACGAGATAGGTGTCAGCACCTAACTTATGGGATTATTTCTCCCATCACACGGTATTCCTTGGACAAGAATACCTTTGGTCAAGATGTAGGGTTTGGGAGTCCTCTTGACCCAATCCAACCCCTAACCCTACTAGGCTAATAATGCTTTGGCCCTAAGGTTCGTAAATTCATACAGAAGTCTAGTATTTGGTCAATTGATCCTTAGGATGAAAACCCTAGATCATTCTTGCATGGGCGTTTTGTTAACCCTAACATTCCGTGAATGTGGGTAGGACCTCTGAGATTGGAAATATTAGATCGGCATCCCAAGTGCGATACTAGGTAGAATTTTAACGTAACTTAACCCTACCTAGCACCTTGAGGTGATCGTCATATAGTAACTAATCATACCTTTATGATTCTCATGTCAGCTATTCAGTTATACACGAATTACTTAGTTGATCTAACCAACCCACCATTTAGGATGATCTTTCCTTTTAAATATGCGAGTACTTCCTTCTAAATTTGCAAGTTCTTTCCCCTAAAAGACGTAAGTAACAACAAGATAGGTGGGATGCATCATTCCATGCAAATATGTGATTTCGAGATCATAGACCTTTTCTTTTTATGCAGCTATAAGATCTACGATGATCTTTCTTTGCCTTGCCCTAAATGGTATTAGTTGACATTCAAAACTACTTCTTGTAAATCCCATGTATATGCATTGAATTAAAGGCTTTAGTCTTTTAATGAAAATGCATCCTTTCACATTTTTAAACTTTGATAAAAGAGCTTCTATGCATGGATGCATCATTCTTTCGTGACGAGATGCCAATGAATGCATGGTTGATTTAATCCTTCTTTCACCGCTTATCACAACCTAAATTGTAACCAACATTGCATGCGAATTGCATAATATCAAGTTCATAAATATTTTCCTTTGGGAGATGCACAATTTCGTCTTTTAACTTATGCATCATATGTATAGAATTGCAAGTACCCTTGATCACGGAAGTGCAAGCAATTGCAAATACTTGACATGTAGCTAAATTTTGTAGTTCGAACGAGCAAATAAATTTCCCAATGGGTTTAAACTTGCCTACGAGGATTAAACATGCTTAGGGCATCCTTTTCATGCGGAATCAATTTTAGGAACCTGGGCATTAAGAATTGGGGCATTGTCCACCCGCGTACTCAGGGTGGAAGCTCCAGTGTGTGCTCCTCTCGCCTTTTGCTTTGGAGCCATTAGTGCAGTGGACTTGGACTCTGCAAACTCTCCTTGCCCTTTTTCTAGTTTCCAAAACTGCCTACTAGATCGATATTTCTTCCCCCATGCAGAAATTGGGCCTTACAAGACCGGTTTTTAAAAATCGGGGAAGGCACGGGTGAACAAGGCTTATGGAAGTCTTAATGGAAGCTTCCAAATTAGAAGCTTCCTAGCTTCTATCAGGCAGATGACGTGGAGAGAGAAAATGATTGGGAGGATGAAGACAACGATGAGGGAGATGAAGATGATGATGATGATGCTGATGATGATGTTGATAATGATGGGGAAGGTGGAGGCGGCAACACCGTGGCAACGTTGGCAGGCTCCCAGGTGGCATGGTAGGGTGGCGGGCAGCATGATCTCCACGGCGGGCAGCAGCAGCACGGTCCAGCCCTCCTCCCCCTCTCAAGCTTAGGAGGGGGGTTCATATAGATCTAAGGTGGGGGGGATAGCCACACAAGTGGCAGTTTGCATGCTCCCCTCCCTCATGCTTCTCCAACACCTACTCATACTCCCTCTCCCCGCCATGCAACGGCTGAAGGGGAGGGGTTAATAATTAAAAAATTTGCAAAAATGATCCATTTTTGTCCCTTGAAGGGGTGTTCCTATGTGGGCTTGCGGTTTTGAGCCACGACTTCCTATATGCGATGCGGGGCTGGTGTTTGCTAATGCGTGAGGGTGGAGCACTTAGCCTAGGGTCTTTTTGTCACGGGAGGTCACTTGAAATTGCTCTTGCGCGAGGTATGCGGGGTCTAAGGTCATTAATATTTCCTGCGGAAATATTACATCTCTCCCCCTTAAAGGAATCGAGATGTCCTCCTCTCGAGAAGAACTGGGGGTATTGTTGGTTGAGAGTACTTTCATCCATCTAGGTGGCATCATCTTTGGGATAATCTTTCCATTGGACGAGGTATTCTCTCAAGGTCCTGGATCTCAAATGCCTCTCCCTAACATCTAAGATCTTGTCAGGCCATAGCTCAAGGACTCCTTGGCTAGGCATTACAACTTGTTGATCATCAAGCACGTGACTAGGGTTAGGCACATACTTTTTCAATAGACTGATATGGAATACATTATGAACTTTTAGGTTTTCGAGGAGTTGCAGTCTATAAGCATTAGGCCCTAGGCACTTGAGAATCTTGTAGGGTCCACAGTACCTTGGACTTAGCTTTTTGCATTCACCCAAGGATAGGGAACTCTTCTTTGGATGTACGCGAATGAAGACCATATCACCTGAAGGATCTATCTTGACGTTTCAGGTCCGCATAAGCCTTATGTCTGTCCTTGGCGGCTTGGATGTCTTGTCTTATTGATTTGATTTGGTCATCCATATCTTCCAGCATCTGCTTTGAAGCTTCAACCCTCAAGGTTGGATCCAAGAAGCTTAAAGGACTACGACAATCGTGCCCATACAATGCTTGAACATCTGAATGCTTTGTTGGTAGGAAGTATTGTAGGCAAACTCAACCAGTGGCAAATATTGAATCCATTTTTTGGGTTCGCGACAGCAGTGTGCCCTAAGCATATCTTCAATGACTTGGTTGACTCATTTTGTTTGACCACCATCAGTTTGGGGATGGTAAGCTGTACTGAAACAGAGTTGAGTCCCAATGGCCTCAAAGATAGCCCTCCAGAAGTGTGATGTGAAGAGAGAGTCACGATCACTAATGATTCTTCTGGGGGTAACCCATGTAGTTTAAAAATCTCCTTGATGAATAACCTTGCGATGTCTGAGGCTTTATAGTTTGTCTTAACAGGGATAAGATGTGCAACCTTGGTGAGCATATCTACCACGACCATAATGGAGTTGTATCCTCCCTGAACTTGGGGCAGGCCAACAACAAAGTCCATACTAATGAATTCCCATTTCATTTGGGGAATGTCAAGTGGTTGCAATTTTCCTAGAATTTTGGCATGTTCAACCTTAATGCGTTGACAAGATAAGCACTATGTGACATATTTGAGAACGTCACCTTTGAGCCTATCCCAATATAATAGCTCTTTTTGACCGCATTAAGGGACTTGGCATAGCCATGATGACCTAAGAAAGGGCAGTCATGGGCTTCCCAAAGTATCTTCTGCTTAAGTGATTGGCTTGCCGGGATAGACATCCTATATGGTCTCTTTGCGATTGGTGCAGCTCCTGGCGCTAGCTTGATTTTGTGATCGACTTCCCTTTGAGGAGGAAGTTCCGTCAGCTCTTCAGGAAATACGTCTGCGTATTCCTTTAACCATGAAGGTTCTTCCCTAGATTCCTAGTTCTGATCTAGCTTATTTAGTTTAATCAAATAGATAGGTAGCCCCTTTCTAACACCTTTTATTATCCGTGTTGCTTTGGCCAGCTAAATTTTTGGCTTACCAGCCTCTCCTTGAGTTGTAACTAGTTCCCCTTCAGAATTTCGAAAGGAGACTTGGCCCTTTCCACAATGAATGTGGGCGTCATTGGGTATTAGCCAATCCATACCGAGCAAACATTCGTGGACACCTAGGTTCATTACCCTGAATCTGACCGAAGTCGACTTTCCACCCAATAGGAATTTCACCTTACCAGTTTGCATGGTACAAGAGACCTCATGACCATTTGCTAATTCCACAAGGTAAGTGCATCTTTTGTGGCTATTCCTAATGTCTTTGCACAGACTGGTGAAATCAAGGAATGTGTACTGCCACAATCAATCAAGGCTTTGAAGCTTTTACCTTGATAATCCCATGGAGTTTGAATCACCGAGAATTGGCGATTCAGGCCTTTCTTGTGAAGGGCAGCATGAACCGTTGCCCTCTCAATGTCAGCTTCCATGGATGGATCTTCTTCATCACATAGCTCCTTGTTGGCAATACTGGAGGTTCTCCCTCTAGCCCTGACAGTGGCTCCTTGTCCATGGGTGGCTCCTTGGAATGGCCCTTGACGTTGTCCTCTGCTAAGCTTGGGACACTACCTTTTAAAGTGATCGGGCTCATTGCAATGGAAGCAACGGAGATTGCTGTCATTACCTTGTGTAGGAACGAAATTATTGACAGTGTTGGCCCTAGCTTTCTTCCTTTGTCCATGATTTTTGGCGATGCGCTCTCTTGGTCTGAGATCTAAGCATCCCCTTGTTCTAATCCTTGTAAGACCAAGTCCTGTTATTTCTTGCCTTGGTCTACACCTCCTATATTATGGGTGCAGCTTGAATGAGCACATCCTAAAGGTCTGTCGGGCGCATTGACTCCGAGCGGGTGTTTACGGGTGGGTTTAATCCGGCACAAAACTTTGACACCTGTTGTGTCATATCCATTTGTGGCACGTACTTTAAGAGAGAGACGAACTTTGAATAATATGCATCAAGGGATAGTCCAAGCTGCTTTAATTCATAGAATTCATTCATCTTCTGTCTGCGATAGGCAGATGGCAGGTATCTCTCTCGCACAGCTCTTTTAAGCTTCTCCCAAGTAACTGATCCTTCCGAGATCCCTTGATCTCTACACCATTGCTTCCACCAAAGTCTTGCTTCACCGATAAGCTTCAGTTTGGCGAGCATCGCTTGGTTAGCGGGTGCAGTACCTGCTGCTTGAAAGTAATCCTCCATGGATTCGATCCAGACTTCCACGTCAGTTTGGACGGTCCTTCCCTTACCATCGAATTCTAGTGGCTTGATTTGTTTGAGAAGAAACTTCTTCTCCTGAATTACGGCTATACTTGATGCAGGGTCGGACTAGGAATCTGCACTTGAGGTTGTGCCTGGGCAATAAGATTCTTTACATTAAAACTTGCTAAATATTTCTCACATTACATTAGCACATCCAGTTCATCTTTTAACCAAGTGACCTAATGACTTAACTCCTTTACCAACACTTACAGCCATGACAGATAGTGATAGAAGATCTTATTCATTCATGTGGGAATAGCCCTTTTGAGTACATTCATTTTGGGAAGGTAGAACGAGCTGATACATTAATTTAGGGAAAATAAGATTGTGTTACATTTGGCTACGGGGACTGAGTAATAATATGGAGTGGGGTCATGGATTTTTAGGAATCAATAGGTCATAGGAAGCTTGGGGTATCCCTTCTTTTGATACCCGTTTATCTCATAACGTCCCAACACCTTGATTTTGTCGGCAGGGATTATTCGAGTCACTTCCTCATACACATACTTGTTCTGCTTGACCTTTCGAGTGCTGACATGTAGGGTTGCGTTTGCGTGAGCCTTGACAAAGATGTACAACTTTACGATCTTTAAGTCCTCCATCCACTTGATTCTCTTCAAGTTGGTCTGAAGGTACGCAAGTCGATGGGCAACTATGTAATAAATTCCTGATTTACCTGTCCATCTCCGTTCCATGTACAAGGGTGAAGGATTGTAGATGCGGTCTAGGATATTGATCATACCTAGCCTCCATGGATAATCCGAAGCACGCATTGCAGTCATAAACATAACCTCGAACACCAAGAATTTGTTCCATGCTTCGCGACTCTGCAGGCCAGCATCCATAAGTAAGTAAGAAAATGTTCTTAACGGTAACATTTCTCTATTACCCCTCGTTAAGTTTCCTTGTAAATATTAGATTCCGCTGGTTTGCTCTGATACCAACTGTAACGTGTCCCCCTATCCACTTGCAGGACACATCTTAGTAGCCCATTGGGAAGAGAGTCTAGAAAGCGTCTCCCAAAACTCCCAAGGAATGTCACGGGGTTTGCGATCTAGGTCTTCCCGAGTCTGCCATGAAGCGGAAGCATTCCGGCCGTTTTCACTTAGGACCGACCTGAATCAAGGTTTTCCTAATGGTCAAGTTCCTAGAAAGTAACTAGCGTCGCAACTACTTGTGCAGAAACATCAGGATCGAAGCGGATTCATGCTGCACTTGGTTCAAGGAGAATGGAAAACAAGAGGGATGCGAAGCTTGACCTCTCTGCCCATAAGGCATAGTCCCATTCCGTTCCTCAAAAATAGCATAAATCAGGACTCTAGCCCTAATTATTCTAGGCCATTGTTACCTCGCTGTCAAATCCTTTGAGAAAAGTTCCTGGCCAACCGGGACCACCTTTCCGTAGGATGGACCTAGGATTACATCCACTGCACTTTCCTCGGGTTGGTTTAGTTATCTAATTACCTACCACATTTAGTTTGACAAGCAAAAACAACTTCCTTAATTAACCAATTTAATCACTGGTTCCTTCACGTAACTTAGGCATTGACATAGAAAAACAATGTCAAGCAAGTTTCTTTTCAATATTTGATCTTTATTTACCAGTCTTTGGAATACATCATATAATCCGCCCGAAGGCTATTCCAGCAATCCTCAAGGATCGTTATTCCAAGTTCCGCACGTTGACTAGTATGCGGGCCTTGAGATCCAATCTTGAGTCACGTCAGCCTCTTGTGCAGGATCAGGAGACAAGGGATTTACGGCCAGAGCCTCCCCTAGTACCCAAGCGTCCTCATTCTCCAAGTAGCACCCACAGAGAGATCTCTCACGGTGAGTTCGGTCCACTTACCTGGCGCGGCTAAGAACCCCCTTGGATAGGGTCAGGCAGGCAGTCGGAGGTAATTGATGTTGCCTCTCCCTCCAGGCTTTCAACCTGAAGCATTAGTTATTTTTTCAGCATTAGTTCCTTGAGCAAAGAAGTACAAACAGTGCTCCTAAGTGTACACACACAAGCACTCCAATGGCCGTTTATACGACCAACTACTAAGGTGTGAATCCTTCTCCTCGAATATATCCAGCATTCGATCCGAGATCAATCGCGACTTGGCAAGATCCCAAGGGTTTCGTAATCTAAGTTCCTTGATTGCCCTTCTTTCCTTGGGTTAGGGTTTACACCTTGTTAACCCAAATTGTCAATACCTTAGGTTTCCTTATATTAAGGTCAACAAATCCTCGGCAACCTCGTCGCCCTCACTTGATTGGTCAACTGCTTGCTCAGCAATTCATAATTACCCTAACTTGGCAAATCAGCCCCAATGAAGGGCGATGTAGCACGATGACTACTCATCCTCTAGAAAATTAGACTTGTACTTAGAACTCGCCAACCTTGTTCTAAGGAGTGGCAATACTATTTTGTGAATTAGGCACAAAACCAAGCGACGTTGCAACTTGTTGCACGAGATAGGTGTCAACACCTAACTTATGGGATTATTTCTCCCATCACAGGGTATTCCTTGGACAAGAATACCTTTGGTCAAGATGTAGGGTTTGGGAGTCCTCTTGACCCAATCCAACCCCTAACCCTACTAGGTCGATAACGCTTTGGCCCTAAGGTTCCTAATTTCATACGAAAGTCTAGTATTTGGTCAATTGATCCTTAGAGTGAAAACCCTAGATCACCCTTGCATGGGCATTTAGTTAACCCTAACATTCCGTGAATGTGGGTAGGACCTTTGAGATTGGAAATATTAGATCGGCATACCAAGTGAGATACTAGGTAGAATTTTAACGTAACTTAACCCTACCTAGCACCTTGAGGTGATCGTCATATACTAACTAATCATAACTTTATGATTCTCATGTCAGCTATTCAGTTATACGTGAATTACTTAGTTGATCTAACCAACCCACCATTTAGGATGATCTTTCCTTTTAAAGATGCAAGTACTTCCTTCTAAATTTACAAGTACTTTCCCCTAAAAGAAGTAAGTAACTGCAAGATAGGTGGGATGCATCATTCCATGCAAATATGCAATTTCGAGACCATAGACCTTTTCCTTTTATGCAGTTATAAGACTACGATGATCTTTCTTTGCCTTTCCCTAAACGGTATTAGTTGACATTCAAAACTACTTCTTATAAATCCCACGTATATGCATTGAATTCAAGGCGTTAGTCTTTTAATGAAAATGTATCCTTTCACAATTTCGAACTTTGATAAAAGAGCTTCTATGCATGGATGCATCATTCTTTTGTGACGAGATGCCAATGAATGCATGGTTGATTTAATCCTTCTCCCATCGCTTATCGCAACCTAAATTGTAACTAACATTGCATGCGAATTGCATAATATCAAGTTCATAAATATTTTCCTTTGGGAGATGCATAGTTTTGTCTTTTAACTTATGCATCATATGTTTAGAACTGCAGCTACCCTTGATCACGGAAGTGCAAGCAATTGCAAATACTTGACATGCAGCTAAATTTTGTAGTTCGAACGAGCAAACAAATTTCCCAATGGGTTTAAACTTTCCTACGAGGATTAAACATGCTTAGTGCATCCTTTTCATGCGGAATTAATTTTAGGAACCTGGGCATTAAGAATTGGGGCGTTGTCCACCCGCGTACTCGGGATGGAAGCTCCCGTGTGTGCTCCTCTCGCCTTTTGCTTTGGAGCCATTGGTGCAGTGGACTTGGACTCCGCGAACTCTCCTTGCCTTTTTTCCAATTTCCAAAACTGCCTACTAGGCTGATATTTCTTCCCCCATGCTGAAATTGGGCCTTACAAGACCGGTTTTTAAAAATCGGGGAAGGCACGTGTGAACAAGGCTTATGGAAGTCTTAATGGAAGCTTCCAAATTAGAAGCTTCCTACCTTCTGTTAGGTAGATGATGTGGAGAGAGAAAATGATTGGGAGGATGAAGATGACGATGAGGGAGATGAAGATGATGATGACGATGCTGATGATGATGTTGATAATGATGGGGAAGGTGGAGGCGGGAGCAGCTTGGTGATGATGGCAGGCTCGCAGGCAGCGTGGCAACGTGGCGGGTAGCATGATCTCCACGGCGGGCAGCAGCAATGCGGTCCAGCCCTCCTCCCCCTCTCAAGCTTACGAGGGGGGGTTCATATAGATCTAAGGTGGGGGGGGATAGCCACACAAGTGGCAATTTGCATGCTCCCCTCCCTCATGCTTCTCCAACACCTACTCATACTCCCTCTCCCTGCCATGCAACGACTGAAGGGGAGGGGTTAATAATTAAAAAATTTGCAAAAATTGTCCCTTTTTGTCCCTTGAAGGGGTGTTCCTGCATGGGCTTGCAGTTTTGAGCCACGGCTTCCTATACGCGATGCGGGGCTAGTGTTTGCTAATGCGCGAGGGTGCAGCACTTAGCCCAAGGTCTTTTTGTTGCGAGAGGTCACTTGAAATCGCTCTTGCGCGGGGTGTGCGGGGTCTAAGGTCATTAATATTTCGTGCGGAAATATTATAGACTAATCACCTCCAACTTCTTCTTCTCAACCCCTTGAAGAATAACTTGCTATCCTCCATGCCATTGAAATTTCATATGCAGTCTTTTTGAATCCATGGTATATCTGCCCCAATACTCTTCAGCCAATTACAACCAAGTATCACATCAATGTGGTCCATCTCCAAGGCAATAAGACTCATCGAAGTGGTACATAATGAAGATAAAGTGATAGGAACATTAAAATAAATCTGATTACTACTCTCATAAGCTTCATTTGCCACTTGAATCCATAGAGAGGAAGAAATTTCTTGAGTGCTCAACTTTAGCCCATCAAGAGACCTTGTGTTTATGAAGCTATGAGTACTTCTGGTGTCAATAAGAAAATGAGTAATTCTTCCATTGATGTAGCCTCTAAGGTGTAGGGTATTATTCCCTCTGGAACTATTCCATGCATCATAGGAAATAACGCATAGCTTCAAGGAATCTAGATCAGTCCATGGATCATCCATATAATATCCACCCAGATCGAATAGAAAACCATCCATGGGATCATAAAACTCCTCATGGATTTCCTCTTCATTTTCATGCATCTCTTCAAGAGTGGATGGGCTCTCAAGCTAAAATGCATTGCCTTCATTTGCTTCAACATCCGAATCTTCCTCAAAGATCATGCTTACCTTGATATTCTTGGCTTTCCATTTTGCCTTATGATCAGGAGCATACATGTCCTTGAGCTTGTCATTAGAAACATGTTTGCCTTGCACCAAAGGAGCTAAAGTTTTTCCACTAATTTCACTCCTTTTTCCATTTGATCTATTTTCAGTATTAAATCTAAAATTAGTGCCCTATTTTGAACCATAAATGGTAGGAAATGAAGGGATCTTGCTATATGTATTTGATTGCTTTCCTCATTGCTAAAAATTAGTCTTTGTTTACCCAAAATTAGCAGCTATCCTAGTGGACTAGTTTGGCTAAAAATGATCCCCTATTGTTCTTGGCTAAAATTCTTATACTTTTGACCATATCTTTCAACCAATTGTGTGGCTGCTTGTAAGGAGGAAGGTCTCATGGCTCCCACTTCCAAAGATAGAGAATATTCAAGCCCAAATATGTATTTATTCAGCTCGGCATTGTTGGATACCCCATCAACATACATAGAGAGGTTAAGGAATTGGTTAGAATAGTCTCTAATTGATAATCCTCTTTGTTCAAGAGCATACCACTTCTTTTCCAGCCTCTCTTTTTCAATAGGAGATACAAATACTTTGATCATTGCTCTCTTTAATGATTTCCATGTCAAGAACTCATGACCGATCCTTGACATGTACCGCCACCAAGTGTGTGCATATCCCTCTAAGTGTAAGGCTACAAATTTGACCTTAGCATTTTCCGGTTTAGGATACAAAGAGAAATGCATTGCAAGTTTGTCAAATCATTCTTTTAGTTACCATGGAAATCAACAAGAAAACTAATGAACTGAACTAAGAAAATAATAGGAAATAACATGAAATGCTTCAATCATGGCCATGCTATAGACAACTTCCATTATACCATAGCACAATGTAGCCATGGAAGCTGAAATCAAGATACAAGAAGCAACGCTTGGTACTTACGCCAAGATGGTGGTGGACAAGGGATCTCCTAAAATTAGTGTAGGTGTCAAAAAGATCCCTTTGTTAGTACTTCTTGCCCTTTTATAGTAAATCCTAGATCATCATGGCTATAGTAATTACATGGTTATTTTGGTAAAGGTAAGTGAACTAATGCGGCTAATTTGCTTCATTACGCAATGCTCCATTCTTCTTTGGCACTGTAAACTAGCAATTAGAATATGGAGTTGAAGAGGGCTCCAAAATCCTCATCTTGATCTTCTCATTCAAGAGATCTATCAACTTAGGCAAGGATACTCGAGGCATAGGAATCAGTTTAAGATTCCATGGAACATGTGAAACTATAAAGATGACCATAGGAGCTACAATAGTCAGATCAACACAACCATTTTAGCAAGCTGAAAAGAAAAATCCTTCCCATGCTTTGCTAACATCTACGTTAAAAAATCATTTTCTACTCTAGTAAGGGAAATCCATCACATCCAACCTTCAACTCTTTCAATGACTTTGTAGTGAACTTATGCCCCACACATTATGGGTCACGTAGACTTAGTTGTCTCATTCATCCCATCACTGTCAAGGGGTAAAGGCAAAGTCACATGCTTAATCTTTTTTTCAACTCTTTTATACTTTGTTTCCACAAATGCTTCAACCCACTTTTGCAACCCTTTACATTCCTATTCAAAAAAATCATTTATGACATCAAACATATCCAAAGTACATACATGAATGACATGATTTTCAACCTTGTTTTTAGCATTAATGATTGCTATAATTTTAACTAATGTATCAATAAAGTTTAGCCCTAAAAACAACTTCAAAATGCAATCATCTGTAGCCAAAATACCATGTGTCCTAAGCTCTTTTTCAACATCATGTATATATCCCTATTGAGTCCTACTTATGACTTCAATACTCTTGAATCTCCTTGCACACTTTGTTGTCCATTCCTAAAAACCAATAACGAAGATAGTTTCCCCTTTCTTGTAGGCAAAAACATCCTCCAAGGATCACTAATATAGCCTCTATTTATAATAATGCCATCTAAAAACCCTTGAATTCTCTAGCATTAGATGGAACATGATAATCCCTGAGTGTATCCCTATTATGGGGATGATTAACACACATTGTTAAGAATTGAATTGCTCTTCCACCATCTGTACTTATCACGCGAGCATATGACAAACTGTTATCAATCACTTTAGTCTCCATTCTTGTTGACACAATGAATGGTTGCGCCTAGATAAGATAACTACAAGAATATTGCGCAAAGAAGTATTGATAATTACAAACATCTTCAGTAGTCATTAGAACATTTGGGCATGCAACATAGAGATCCCTAGATGAGTAACTTGCAGCCCACATATATAAACACTAGCTAGGATCTACATCCACTGGCCAACAATTCAGACCCATGGTCTAGTAATGCAATACATGGCATTCCTTGCTCTCCTGCCTTCATAGCAATTTCCATTGTAGCTCTCACCTAGTGGTGCCAAAATAGTGGGCTCTTAGGAATGAAGCAAGCTTCTTCTTCCTCATAACATTGATGTTGCATAGCTCCTCTTTGTATAGTGCTATTCAACATGACATTTTCACCCATAAGATCACTCTTACCACACTAAATCAACCCATTTTCAACTTCATCTTACTTCATAACAACAATAGATGAAGCAATAGATTCCAACAGAATCCCTTGTGAACCAGTGTCTTCTTCAACCTACAATAATGCTTGAGTAGGCTCTCCCACAAGTTACCTTTTTCTCTTGATAATATTGATTATTTCATCATAGAATTCACACTTAGCAATGCCAAAAACCTTGCCAACTCAACCCTGCTTCTTCCAAGAATGTGTTAAGCACTTTCTTAATATCAATAGTAGTCTCTATATTAGACTACAACTTATAGCCAAGTTGTTTTCCTCCCTTTTTCCCTTCTTGCATGTTCTCATGCAATGCATCTTCCATTATATGTTTCAGAAAGAGATTTTCAACGGCCTTTTGCTGCTCCATGTTGTTCTCTATCATGCGCTTTGAAGGACACATTGCCTCTTCTCCTTTCCTCTACAATGGCATTCATATTATGCACCTTAGCCAAATATGCATAAGCTATAAATGAATCTACCAAAGCATCTTGTCCAATCATATCCCATATGCTCTGAGGAACATCTCCCAATTCAACCTTTGATATCTTTCCCTTCTCTACACATTCTAAAGCATGAAACCATAATCTAGATTATGCATCAGTCTTATATGCATTAATAGAACCATAATATTTTGTAGCTTGTAACCTGTATGTGGTAACATCTATGGTTGCAACTACATTCCTTTACTGCCAATTTTTCCAACAACTTTTGCATACCCCCTTTGCCAAAGGTTGGCTCAAGAGGCAATCTTGTTTCACTTGCATAAATTTTACTGTCTTTCCAAAACACTAACTTTTTGGCCTCTGCATAATGGTAAGTCGTGCAAGCACACTTTTCATATTGTAGACTATCACACCATATATATCTTTGCTTAAACCCTTCTTTGATAGGTCTTAGGGCTACTACCCATCTCTTCTCTTTCAATTCTCCATCTAATTTTACAACCTTCAAGTGAATGTTTGTAAAATTCAAGTGAAGGTCACCCAATCCTTTCAGTATCTCATCCAAAGAATCTCCTTTTAGAGACAAAACCAATAGGTATAATGGGTTTGTCAACCATAGAAACAAATGGCTTTCTTGAAAATTTAGGTGCTCTCATAGAAACTACAAGCATAGGCCTTGTTTCCAACCTCAATTTCATCCTTTCTTGCTTCACAATCATATTTACAGCATCTATGACATGTACCCAATTAGTTTTTAACCTTGTTTCTAAGGCCTCATCTTCCAAACAATTAGTTAATTTCTCCTACAACATATGATCTGCACCTTTCACAAACAGCTCAACTTTCTGATTTTCCAATGACTTAGGTATAATGGGTTTGTCAACCATAGAAACAAATGGCTTTCTTGAAAATTTAGGTGCTCTCATAGAAACTACAAGCATAGGCCTTGTTTCCAACCTCAATTTCATCCTTTCTTGCTTCACAATCATATTTACAGCATCTATGACATGTACCCAATTAGTTTTTAACCTTGTTTCTAAGGCCTCATCTTCCAAACAATTAGTTAATTTCTCCTACAACATATGATCTGCACCTTTCACAAACAGCTCAACTTTCTGATTTTCCAATGACTTAGGTATAATGGGTTTGTCAACCATAGAAACAAATGGCTTTCTTGAAAATTTAGGTGCTTTCATAGAAACTACAAGCATAGGCCTTGTTTCCAACCTCAATTTCATCCTTTCTTGCTTCACAATCATATTTACAGCATCTGTGACAGATACCCAATTAGTTTTTAACCTTGTTTCTAAGGCCTCATCTTCCAAACAATTAGTTAATTTCTCCTACAACATATGATCTGCACCTTTCACAAACAGCTCAACTTTCTGATTTTCCAATGACTACTAGTCATCCACATCAAACCGTGCATATCGGCTTTCAAAATTCACATAGCAAGGCTATTAGAATTTGGAAGACCTTTGTTGGGTCTTTCTACCCAATCTCCAAAAGTCTTACATGTGACCAATATTGTGTCTTCAAGGAAAACACTTCTCCATGAGAGTCTTCTTAAAGGTAACCCATCAATCTGCATCTCTTCTATAAAATTAAGCCAATCTTTTTTGTAGTGTCATAGGGAAAGATGGGGGTTCCATGCATATTGAGGAACCCCATAAAAATGCATCTTGCTTGCATACACCCATATATATGCCGATACACTCTACCCATTAAACTATTTCATATTATGTTCCACTACCTGTAAAGCATTTATAGTTGCAAAATCAAGCTTCTCCTAATCTTGCCTTCTTTGTAATTATTTTGTTACTATTGTTATGATTGTAACAACAATACCACGTGCTACAATACATCACCTAAACCTAAACCTGATGAATCTCCCATGGCTACACTTCTTCCGTCAACCTTCACGTTAGGCTCACCAATGTCATAGCATGTAAGGATGAAGATCTACTATAGAGGCTATAAGATAGAAGGGAGTAGGGAGATTGAGAGACAAAACAAGATGAAAGAAAGAGAATTTAGAATTTGAAATATCTAATGGAGATAAATAGATGTAAAATCATTCAAGTTCATTTCGTATGGCTCAATGGAGTGAAGGAAGCCCCTTGGAGCTTCAAAATTTCATTTCTAGCATGCCATCCTGTTTTTTATTGTTATGCATAGCCTAAAACAATCCACATGAAGATCATAAATCTATCAAAACTCCTCTTTGATTATAAAGAAAGGATCTTTTGATATTTGGGACCAAGACCCAAGTGAGAGATTGCATCAAAGACCTTGTCAAACATGAAAACCTTGAAGAACTACTTATTGCCTTATTTCTCACTCCTTTGATGTTCCCCAACTGTTCCCTTTGTAGTAAGTGATGGATATCATCACAATCAAAAATAGTCCACATGTAGCTCTCAATCCTCACAAAACACTCCTTTGATGTTCCCCAATTGTTCCCTTTGTAGTAAGTGATGGATATCATCACATGGGCATACTATCATCCATTATAATTTGTCATTATCAAAGCATGTATATTTCAATGTCATTGGCACTAAGGGTGATACTTATGCATCATGGAAAAAGATTTGTGATCTTTATGACAAGCAAAGTCATAAAGGTAGATTTGTGGATTTTTTTGCACAATGTGTGAGGGATTTAATCAAATTGTCAACAATAAGTGAAAATCTTGCGTGCACAACTTTGATGGTTGGAAGTTTAGATTGAGCAATTTTCTTATGGTGGCTAAAGATTATTGGGACTACATTATTTAAGGAGATAATGTTGAGTCTCTAGGGTTATTGGAGAAAAATACCACCCCTGAGCAGGCCTATGCATTTAGGGAATGGAACCAGGGTGCAGGAAAAGTTATGTATTAGATTTCCATTAGTGTTTTAGACAATATGATTGGGCATATACAAGATATAGATAGTTTTGCAAAAGTGTGGAATAATGTGGTCAAACTCTTTGATACAAATACCAAAGCTAAAAAGTTGCATTTAAAGTTTAATTTAAATAGTGTCAAGCATGGCAATTTTTCTATTAATGGCTATGCATTGAAGATTAAGAGCATTGTTGAAGCTTTTGGATATATTAAAGTGCAGTTTGATGATGATGATATAGTGGCTACATATGTGGATGGCTTAGGTGAGGAGTACAAGTAATTTCAAACCTCCATCAACATAAGGGACACCATCCTTGATTTTGTAGATCTAATAACTATGTCGATATTAGAAGATAAAATTTTAGATCTTGCTAGATCTTCCTCACAAAGGAAGAATAGATTAGAATATGTGCTCTACTCTAACCTAAGTAGAGGTAGAGATCATGGTGGTAGAGGCCACATGGTGGCCATTATGGAAAAAATCAAGGGCAATCTCATGACTCCATGGGTAGTCACATATAAGGTATAGAGGCCAGTCTCAAGGTAGGGGTAGCCACAAAGGTTGTGACAAATAGAATACAAGTTATGATAACAAAGAATGCTATAATTGTGGTTAAAAAGGTCAAATATCATGTGACTATTCATGAAAGAGAAGAGGTGGAAATAAACAAAAATCAGAGAAGACATCATAATAATTATACATCAACTAGTAATCAGGTTGATAATGAGAAGTTGTTTGTTATGTAGCACATGATGAATGCAGTAAATGTAGATGCACTAGTAGTAATGAGTAATGATGTATAATATGCCAAATCAGGTGCCTCTAACCATATGAGGTCTCATGGAGAATGATTTAGAGAAATGAAAAATCTTAAAATGCCAGGTTTGTTGAAATAGCTGACAATACAACACATTCTATTGCTCATATTGGGAGTGTCCCGTTGTCTATGTAGGATGGAAAAGTTAACTATTTGGTTGATGTGCTACATGTGCCTAACAACATAGAGAACTTGGTTTCTATTGGTAAATGCTTGAGAAAATATTACAAGTAAATTTCAATCAAAATGGTTTATTTGAAGAAGAATTTAGAAATGGATGTAAATTGGTTGCAAAAGGCAAGCATGTGGAAAGGATGTTTATATTAGATGCAAATGTGTCCAAGCTAAAGTCTACTATGTCTGCATAAGGTGCAACAATTGTCATTGATATTGATATTTGGCATAAATGTACTTGTCATATAAATGTGCAATGGTTTAAAAAAATGCACTCACATGAAATTGTGTGACGGGCTTGCCTAGGTTCAAAGTTGTTGATATGCAAAATGCATATGAAGCATGAGAATTTGAAAAATCATACAAGGTATGCATTCCCTCATGATAAACATGCAAGCAATCATTTACTTGATGTTGTACATTAAGATGTATGGGTCCTATACATACTATATTAATGGTTGGATATAAGTATTATTTAATCATTATTGATGATCATACAAGGAAAATATAGGTGTACTTTATGAAGGAGAAAACTGAGGTGTTCTCTCACTTCCAAGTTTTTAAAAATTTAGTTGAGAAACAAACATGTGTGTAGTTTAAGTACTTGAGGTTAGATGGAGGGGGAGATCGATCCAATGAATTCAACAATTTTTTGAAACAACATGGAATTTAGAGGCAGTTTACATGTAGGTATGTCCCACAATAGAATGGCTTTATTGAAAGAAAGAAAATGTACATAACAGAAATCACACGAGTCCTGATAGTTGAAAAGAACATGCCTTATTATTATTGGACTGAAGCTATTTGTATATTTTTGTATATTATGAACAAGACTCCCATTGCTATTGTAAGAGATTGGGGATAGATGGGTAGAACATGGGTTAGCATGGGAATACCCAGTTATACTAACGGGGTATATAAGGTGTTGAGAGACCCAATTAGGGCATCAATTTATCAATAATCAAGTATCTTTTACCCTTCCTTCTAGCTTTCATGGCTTCCCTTCTCTTTCTCTCTTTTTCTATCTTTCTCTCTCTTCTGTTAGTCTTTCTCTCTCTTCTTCTCTCATCTTCTTCCCATTTCCCTCTCCTTTCTCTGCAGTCTCTTCCTTCTCTCCTTCTCTCTCTTAGGTATCCTTCTTTATAATTGGTATCAGAGCACCGGTCTTTGATCCTCCTTTTCTCTCTCCTCCTCTAGTTTTAGTTTCTTTTTAGATCAGGAACCTTAGTTACTCGGGTGCACAGGTACATCATTGAAAGACCATAGGAATTAGGGAGTACTAGAGATGGCAGCCTTCTTGGAGTTTGCACAAAATCTTTGGATGTATTTAGAAGCAAACCACCAAACTGAGCAAGTCATTTTTCATTCTTGACCTTCTCTTTACTGGGCTCTTTACCTTTACCATTGAGTACAAAAGGTTTCCCTTTACTAGAAGGTGCAACAGGCAATGTGCCTTATTACGAGAACCTCCATGGCAGCCATTTCTCCGCTGGGCTATAGAATGGAGATACCACTAATGCCATCATGTCGAGATGGTTACAATCTACTCGCTTGCAGCATTTGGCATCTCCCACCGCATCCCCTGCATTGGATCCTCACCTCCTCCCAAACTTGCTGATACAAGATTATGCAAGGCACAGTGTGCATGGCTTGGAAGACAAACAGAAGTTGTACAGGTTTATAAAGTTCATGAGCAATGGAGGGAACATTCTACTGAATTGTTCACTTCACCTCCTCAGGGTTTCAAAAAACAAAATGTAGTTGATGGCTTATCATCACTTGAACTGCATGGGGAGAATAGCACAGGGATATTGGACCTGCACTCCATCGATGACATAGAGCTCCTATCTGAGGATGTTGTTCATGAACCTTTTGAGGCTTCTCCATTTGCTACCATTTCAGAGAAAGGCTATGCAAATGAAGTACTGTGGTCCACCAGCAGACCACCAATTAGCAAGCTAAGAAATAATGGTGAAAGTAGTCCTATGAGAGCGGCCATCTTGGAGAAGGACATTACTGTGGTCCACCAGTAGACCACCAATCAGCAAGCTAAGAAATAATGGTGAAAGTAGTCCTATGAGAGCGGCCATCTTGGAGAAGGACATTACTGGCAGCACAAAAAAACTTGCAAGGATCAAAGTTGTGGTGTGAAAACAACCACTCAACAAAAAAGAGATAGCTCGGAAAGAAGAGGACATTGTGACAATTGATGGGAGTGGATGTTCACTTACTGCTCATGAGTCCAAGTTGAAGGTGGACCTTACAGCCTATGTAGAAAAACATGATTTTATGTTTGATGATGTGTTGGATGATCAAGTTTTTAATGATGAGGTCTATCGAGTAACTATGGAGCCAATTATTCCAACCATATTCCAACGTACAAAGGCAACATGCTTTGCTTATGGGCAGACATGCAGTGGGAAGACTTTCACCATGTAGCCTCTACCTCTAAGGGCTTGCCAAGACATCCTGGATTTAATGCATCACCCAACTTACAAGCATCAGGGACTGCAATTATGGCTTAGTTTTTTTGAGATCTATGGAGGGGAGTTGTATGATCTTTTAAATGAAAGAAGGAAGCTTTGCATGAGGGAAGATGGTTGCCAGCAAGTTTGTATTATGGGCTTAAAGGAATTCCCTGTCTCAGATGTTGATCTTGTAAAAGATTATATTGAAAGAGGTAATGCATCAAGGAGTACAGGATCAACTGGTGCCAATGAAGAGTCTTCAAGATCACATGCTATTTTGTAGTTGGTGATAAAACAGCATTCCAACAAGAAGGAAGAAAGGGGAGGAAAGCTAGTTTGAAAGTTCTCTTTTATTGACTTGGCTAGTAGTGACGTGGGGCTGATACAACTGATAATGATCGCCAAACAAGGATTGAGGGTGCTGAAATTAACAAGAGTTTACTTGCTCTTAACAAGTGCATTCGGGCACTGGACCATGAGCAAGGTCATATTCCTTTCAGGGGAAGTAATTTGACAGAATTTTTACGTGATTCTTTTGTTGGTGACTCTCGAATTGTCATGATCTCATGCGTTTCTCCAAATAGTGGCTCTAATGATTAGCACACTCTTAACACACTTAGATATGCAAACAGGTGAAGGGTTTATCCAAGAATAGAAATTCAAGAGGGATCCTAGCCCAAATACAGTTGTGAAAAGTCAAAGGGAGCTAGAAACCAGTTCTTCTCCATTGCTATCACCTGAAAATTCTGATCAGATCATGGATAGCAGAGTTGCTGAGACTAGTAAGAGGCCTATTGATCAAGCAAACTGGCAAGGAGATTTTGATGGTTGGTCTGCAGTACAATCTACCCGGGGTCCTATAACTAGGGAAGACAATAGAACATCATCATCCTCTAATTATAAAGATCAATTCATTTTGAGGGATGGCATGTCTAACAGCTTCAATTACCAATGTGATTCTTTGAGTGACAGAGTTGACCAAGAGAGAGTTTCTCCACCTATGGATGCAAAACTGTAAGGGATGAAAAGACAAAAAAAAATCATGCATGGATTTTGGCTGATGAAAGCAGAATTGAAAAAAATGGTGCAGTAGTAAGACAAGCTTCAAACAAGGAGGATAGTGTTCAAAACATTTCCAAATTTAGGTCCAGGGATACTTCAGACATACTGGTTTCTCAAAATGGATATGACGGTCATATAACTACTATACTTGAGGAAGAAGAGGAATTAATTGCTGCCCATAGGCTGGAAGTGGAGGACTTGATGGAGAAAATGTACCAACAAAGAGACAATAGCATATGCAAAAACAAATCAGGCTTGGCTCATAGTTCTAGTTCCTTTTCTCACTCTTGGCATCCCCAAATGAATGAATTGAATGCTGCTCTATAGCTACAAGAAGCTCTCTGAGCTGTGAGCCACAACCAATTGATTGAGCAACACAGTCAGTTTATGTCTAAGTTGGACCGAGTTATCTCAACCATCTCAGTCACAAACATGCAAACCATGGCAATCAATGACAAACTTGCAACCCTTATGACTCAAGTTGCTTGGATGGCTACAATTAAAAGGACGAATTAGCATGATTATGAGTAGCAGCATGGGCATTCTCATGGACATTATGGGTACCTTGACCACTGGCACAGTTTGGATGTGCAATTTTGAGCAGCAACATGCATTTGATGACTATGCATGTTCTTATGAGCTACATTCTAGTCACATACATGGACAACCATCTGGACAGCCTTATGAATATGGGCAACATCATGCAAATGTATACGAGTATGTACATGGGGAGCAACATCATCATCAACAACAGAGTGATCGATATCATCAGCCACTTGATCATTACTATGAGCATCATGTGCATCCTTATGAGCAACACGATGCTTCTCACAAACGATGCCATGATGAGAGCATCTCATTGTAGCTTCATGAATAGGTGCCTCATTATCCCAGGGCCCTCAACTTTGAATGCCTAGTAGTAGCCATGCATGTGGGACTCATGGACATGAAATGCCTAGGGGTTGATGCAGTGAATGCTGTCGTGATTGCAACCTCATCTACTCCAGTTCTACTTGGCATAGTAGTTTCCAATGAGTTTATGGACAAGTCAATGCATGCTACCATATGGGTCAGTAAGGATCTTGTGCCACCATCAGTGCTTGAAGATGACACCATGAATTACTTCTATGATACAGCGGATGCATTGGATCACAATTATCCTTTTGACCTTGGTGATAGTATGGTGACCCATGCTTGTATGGACGACCCTCGGATGACCCTTATGCTCTTGATGCTTATCATATGGGTTATCCATTTAATCTTGGGGAAGGAATGGGTTCAAAAAATCCATACCTCGGTCAGCATTTCACCAATGCAGCCCTCCCCCTACTTCAAGGGTGCAATTTTGACTGAGGATTAGCTAACTTTTCCCTAGTCTGCATTGTAGACAACTTGCAGACAACACACTATTCTAGAACAATTTTTACCATACATTAATGTCAATCAAGTGTCGCCTATATGGGCTGAAAGTACACTTCATGAGCTTCATTTTGACATGTCTCACAATCGGGGCTACCATAGGAAGTTATGATCAGTTTTCTCCAGCAGGACAGCATGTAGTCCATTGTTTGTCAACCTCTAATTGTCACGAATTGGTGGCCAAACTCATATGCTATCAGCTTACACATGTTGTATGCATCATACACACATTTGTATGCTCCAATTCCACATGAGGTTGTACTTCCCTATACCGATAATCTCCTTTGTAATGCTGAACAGAGTAGTACTCTGCGACCCCCCTTCCCTTCTTGTGAGCCACATCAAAAAGTCATCTTTTTTGTTTTTGAGGGTAAAAACCTTTGGGTTCGGGATTGAATGTAAGAGAGTGGGGATAGACGGGTAGGACACGAGTTAGCATGGGAATACCCAGTTATACTGATGGGGTATATAAGGTGTTGAGAGATCCAATTAGGGCATCAATTTATCAATAATCAAGTCTCTTTTACCCTTCCTTCCAGCTTTCATGGCTTCCCTTCTCTTTCTCTCTCTTTTCTTGTCTTTCTCTCTCTTTTGCTAGTCTTTCTCTCTCATCTTCTTCCCCTTTCCCTCTCCTCTTTGCAGTCTCTTCCTTCTCTCCTTCTGTCTCTTAGGTCTCCTTCTTTACAGCTATAGTACATGATTTAACATCATAGAAGAAGTTTAATGGCAAGCAACCATATTTATCACATGTTAAAGTATTTGGATTGCATATATACATGTTCTTGATGAGCTAAGAAAGAAGTTGGATCTGAAAGCTAAAAAGTGTGTGCTTGTGGGCTATTTCCTAAAGAAAAAGGGTTACATGTATTATAATCTAGCTACATGCATGAGCAGAGATATTGTGTTTGATGAGATGAGTAGTTGGTATGTTGCTGAAAAATAGATTATTGTATATGATGCAAAAGAAAATGTATTTGTAGAAAATACAAGTCCACAACCATAGACATTGAGTGGGCCAAAAGAGTCCCCTTCTAGTAAGTCAATTTAAAGACCATGGAGTTGGCAAGTTATGTATGAATAGCAGTCCTACAAGTGTACAAATGTATCACACAAGGAAAAACAAAAGGTGGTTGTATCACTTGGTGTACCAAATGTTTCTACAGGCTACTCACATATAGATGATGTGCCTGATGGCTCAGATTAGAGTATGGATGAGAGTTTTGATATTTTCTTGTTGTTTATATTCCTAGTGTAGGGAAAACCAAGGTTGATACAAAAGGTTCACAAAGTGCTCCACAAGTGCAAAGGTCAATGAGAGTAAGGTATCCCATAAATAGGTTGACATATGATGGTTATATAGCTTACCATTATGCATATATAACATAGGTTATAAAATCAATTGCATCCACTTATTGTGAGGAAGCTATTGGTCATGCATATTGAGAGAAATCCATGGATAAAGAAATGGTTGCATTGGATGTAAATCAAAAGAGATTTGGTGCCATTACCTGAGAAAAAGCAAGTTGTAGGTTGCAAGTGGGTTTACAAAGTGAAATGTAATGCAGATAGTAGTGTGAGTAGGTATAAGGAAAGATTGGTTGTTGCCAAAGGTTATGCACATACTTATGGGATTGATTATGAGGAGACATTTGCTCTAGTGGCAAAGATGGCAATTATAAGAGCTATCATTGTAATGGCTAAAGCAAAAGGTTGGATTTTGCATCAAATGGATGTATAGAGTGCATTCTTGCATGGTGACTTGCAAGAAGAAGTGTACATGGAGTAGCCATAGGTTTGTGAGAGCATGGTTCAATCTGATTATGTGTGTACACTATGTAGAGCATTGTATGGGGGGTTGAAACATACACTAAGAGCATGGCACAACAACATAGCACAATATCTTGTCTTTATTGGTTTCCATGTTGAAAATGGAGATCACTTGCTTTATAGCCATCAGAGTGATAGGGCCATTATTGTGATTACCTTATATGTGGATGATTTGATCAAGTAGGGGTGATAATGTATGAGAGGTGAAGTATGTGAAGAGTCTTGACATGAAATATTTAGGAGAGTTGAAGTACATTCTTGGAATTAAAGCACTACAAACATTTAAGGGGATATGGCTCTCACATAGAGGTAGTATATCTTATATATGTTGACAAAGTATGATACAACTGATTGTTAGCTAATCTCAATGCCATTGGATTAGAATGTAAAATGTTGAACCCTGATTTCTAGAGTTATCCTTGCCAAGATTTCCATGAAAACCTAAGAATCTTCTAGCCTTCACCCCATAAATAGATGGCTTTTTGGGGATACAATTTCCATCCTTGGACTTTTAAAGATATGGTTCAATAACAATATTATCTCCATGAAAACAAATCATAAATAAAACTTGCGCGATATCTCTTCTAGCATCTTGTCTAGTTGATAAGGGTTTTAACTTCCAAGAAAACTCTATGTAAAGATGAATTTTAATTATTCTATAGAGTGCATGAAGTGTATATATATAGCATTGGCCAAAGCAATATCTAAAATTGACTTCAATTGTAGGTCTTTAATATGCCTAGAGCAGGCTCTATTCTAGTTGCTTGAGCTTAGAGGTGTAGCTAGGGATATGCAATATAGATAGGGACATCTAGAGTTTGCTCCTTTAGACACATTGTACATATAATATGTGCCATTTGACCTTCTAGTTCCCAAATCCCACGACAAATAACTTTTCTTCTGATTGTTGGCTCTTAATCATGTATTGAAGTCTAATAGAAAACCCAATATAATATATCAAAATCCTTTATATCTACTTCAAAAGTTTGTAACCACTAGATATTGTGTCCAAGTTTAATACTAAATGACATTGAATGATTGCAATGGCTTGATGAAAGTGCTTTATTCATCAAAGTAATGGAGACCCTTTCTAATTTTGTACACTTTAAAATCTCACATTCATCAAGTTTAATCACAAACTTGGCTACTCCTTCTGCCTCTTCTAAAGACAAATCTTACATTATAAGCTGAGTTGCTGCCTTCTCCACTAGACATATGTCTAATTTATTCATTCAAGATAGAACCCCTCACCCCATCATATGAGAGATTGGGGTTATTGCTAAGTGAAACCACCAAGGTCTCCCAAGAGTCGGGCAGTGTCATGATAAAAAATAATCACCCTCAACTTATCATCAAAGTCCAAATTTGCATCTTTGAGTTGATTTAGAATCCTTACAAATGCACTCAAGTGCTTAGCTATAGGCTTTGACTCATCTAATCGCATATACACCAAGTTGCACATTAAATGCACTTGATTAACAGGTGTGGTGATCTCATAAGTAGTTTTCAGCTTCTCCCATATTGCATAACCTATATCTAAACCCTTAATGTCTGTCAAAATGTCATCAGTGACACCCATCTTTGTGTAAGCCACAACCTTTTTATTTACTCTAGCCCAATCTGCATCAAACATTAGTGCAGGTTTATCTTCCTGCAAAGCATCCTCACAATCCTTTAAGAACAAAATGCCCTGCATACGGTCTTTCCAAAGGTCAAAGCCATGACCATCAAACCGTTTGATCTCCATCAAAATCTTGATGTCTGAACTGGAAGAAGTTGCAGCCATTTTATCACGAACACAAGAGTAAATGCACTAATCTACAGGAGCACAAGCTGAACTAGCAAAATACACTGTTAATCAAACATTGTAGGGTAGGTAGATAAAGGAAAATATTATTAAATTTATTATGAAATCCCTCTCTCTTATTGCCCTTGAAGTTGGCCTTGATATGGAAAGACTCACCCAAAAATTCTATCACCTTGCCATTGACTCTTTGTCTAATAGTATTCACCACAAATGGTCTTGAAAATAAACAATTTTATATCTGGCTCTATTTCATATTTGATTATATTAGCTAGAAAATTTTTGTATGCATCCCAACTAATATCAATACTATTCAAATATTTTGCATTAGCTCAAAATCCAAAGAGTGATGCTTAATTAAAAAATCCAAGAACTGTCTCTTTACTTTTTTGAACTTCTTCTCATGAATATCCTTTGATATTGATGAGGACAAGAGATGATAATAAAACTGAGATGCCTTTAAAAAATCTCTCTTACTTACATTTGGTTGAAGAAAAAAAACTAAATAAGCTCAATATCAAAGCTCAGATACATTAGAAGAAAAGTTATTTTCAATATTTATTCATTCTTTGTTATGATTTTATGTGTTTCTCTAATGAATGATTCTTTTGTTGATAATTCTATAGTTTTTGCAACAACTCATCTCCATGTTTTGTTAACAGGTGATTCTCCAATTAATAACATCCTTCTCTGTAATAAGATTAAATATATAGCCCAAAAATCCATTATAAGTATCATCAATAAACCCCATTAGTGAATAGCTATTATAAAAAGGATTACTATTTTTTATAGGATCTTTGGGATATAACCTTCCACCCAAGCAAAGATCAAGATTTTTTTCTCTTCAATAAACCCCATTAGTGAATAGCTATTATAAAAAGGAGTACTATTTTTAATAGTATCTTTGGGGTATAACCTTCCATCCAAGCAAAGATCAAGATTTTTTTCTCTTCAAATAAAAACACATGTTTCATGGACTCTAAAACAATGGTTTGTTTTGTTCTTTTCCTAATTGGTTCATACTCATGTTCTAGCTCAACACGAAGATGATAAAGAGCTCTTTTACCTATGTTACAAGGATCATTGGATGATTGTCCATAGCTAAATATGTGATTTGCAACTTTGAATAAGAATACTGTGTGAACTCAAAAAAGTCAAAGAATGAGTATGTAACTAATAAGACAAAGAAGAAGAAAAAAAGAGAATCAGAATGGAGGTAATGAAATGTCAAAAAATTTCAAGTTGAATATTTAGTTTCACTTCTATCAAGACAAGGTAGGATCTTCATTAAATCAATCATTATTACATTTACAATGGCCTACATTTCTAAGTTTGATGCAAGCTATGAGAATATTATAATAATGACCTCTTAACAATTTTAGATATGTTTATTTATCAAAATATAAACAAAAAAAATTAAAATAATTTTTATTTCCTAAAGTATTTTCTCTCTCTAGGATCTCTTACAAGGTATTTTTGAGACCTTAAATTTCCCCTAATGTTTGCCTTTAAGTGGGACATTGTTGGGGTTAAAGGCCATGTGTGGCTAGCCACCTAAATTTATTGTATAGAAACCCATACACCTATACACTACAAGTGGAAAATGTCCATCATTGTCAATTTATCCTTTATTCTTTTAGTAACAAATAGAATAAGGGAAGGTAAGTCATACAAATTTGTGACTATTACAGCTTTCACACACCAGTCTCTCTTCTTTTTACCTGAACCTCCATAGCTCTTACACTCTTCTTGCTTTTGCTTGTTCTTACACCTTTTGCTCACCTTTCAACAATAGGATGGGATGACTAGACTTTGTAGCACTAGAGCTTTTGGGCTTTTCTATGAGCTATACGAATATATTCTCTCCCATCACTAAACCCAAATTGTCTAAGAAGATATCGAGCAAAGGTATCTCTTGGTGAGTAGATATCTTGGATGTGAGCAATGTTGTGAAGGTGTTGGATATTGAGGACATCTTTACTAAATATGCTCTAATATCTCTAGAGAAAGAGTGGCTTGTACTTGTCCTCCAAGAGAAGAGGGACAACTAGCCCCTATTATCACACATAGATATATGTAATCTATGGAAGTGATTGGTCAACCACAAAGGATTGCCAATAGTCAAGATGAAGAAAATGGGCAACTTCCAACCTCCCTTGATGATTACCTTTAGTAAAGTTAAGGAAGTGTTTTCAAGAAATATTTTATGCGAGTGTGGCCAAGTCTCTAGCTTGAGAGTTCAAGATGTAAAGAAAGAGAAGATTAAGATGAAGACACTTATAATTCAAAAATAATACTCAGAATCCTTATATTTCTATTGATTCAAGTTTCATATTTTAGAGATGGAACCTAAACCACCATAAATTCAATGTACCCAACAATCAAATACTCGATACCCTAGTCCATGACCACTCCCTCAATGTTCCACATAACATCATATACATATATGTCTTCAATTAATCTTTTCTTCTAATAAAAATAAATTTAAGTTTTCATTTTGAAGGGTTATGACACTAAAATCCAAGAAATAATGAGCCCTATATGATTATG
The DNA here is from genome assembly GCF_053477565.2 of Lygodium microphyllum. Taxonomy (NCBI): domain Eukaryota; kingdom Viridiplantae; phylum Streptophyta; class Polypodiopsida; order Schizaeales; family Lygodiaceae; genus Lygodium; species Lygodium microphyllum. The sequence continues at coordinate 74,565,774 of NC_141148.1, forward strand.
AAGAGCTCATAGTATTTGTAGACAATCATGTATACTTCTATGAATCAAGAATAGCTATGTTCTTGTTTATGAATAGCCCTTCTCTTCTTTACATCAATTCAACCTATGTTATGTCACTTCAGCCCTTTATTTTCAGCATAAATCATCCTTGATTTGGAGATTTAAAGCATCCATGTTATATGTATCAAATCAACCGTGTTATGTATATTTTGATTTAGGACAATGCTAGTCTCATTCATTTGGCTGCATTGTTGTTTTGAAGGGTAGGGCAATGTAACTGACCACATGTCCACTTGCTTCAATTATTTCATATTTGTATTTTAATGTCTAACTTCAAAGCCATGTGATATCCATCCCCTATAAACTTGCACATCTTTTGTCATGTGCCAAATCTCTTAATCATCAATGTGATTTATCTAGTATCAACCTAGATCAAAAGGCCAAATAGTAAGCTCCCAAACAAGTAAGCATACAATTCATCTTCCACCTCCTATATCAAACAACTAGTAGGTAAAATGCAATAGATCATGAGCATCATGGCAACTTGCTAGATCATATGACATCAAAAGTACATGTAGCCCCAATAGCATGCATTTGTATGTATCATGCTCTAAGAAATCCATAGAATCACATAAATCAAATGATATAGTTAACCCATAATATTATTGAAACATATCATAGGTTGTAGCTCTCCCTAGAACATAAGATAGCATCAAGTACTCCCACATCCCTTTTTCTATCTACTCAAATAGTTTTAGCACATAAAACATGCTTACATTTACTCCATCATCATGTATATAAAATAAGATTTTCTCTGTATCTACTAGCATCTATTTTTGCTTGTCCTGCAACATTAAAGTAGCTTCACCCCCTCTACCCTTGGAAGTATCACTATGCATCCATAAATAAATAATCTCCATTGCATATATCTCTTTATTTGAATTTTGAAAATCACCTTGAAAAGTATATTGTTGTGCATTTTCTTCTCTATTTTGTGTTTTTCTTTCCTATAATGGATCCGTGAGTAGTGGACTCCAATTTTCTTACTTTGAGCCCTTGTGATGGCATTGACAAGTATCAGTATGGTATTCTTGTCATGGATAATCTCTACGCCAAAGAGTGTGGGGGAACTTATGTGACAATTTCCTTGCTTTTGCTAGTTTTCTTCCTAGGACAGTCAAGGTACATGTATGTTATCCCATAGTCAAGGCATTGTTGACCAAGTTGACCATTCTTGGAGGGTTTGGTTTTCTATGGATATCTCTAAATCATTTTTTCTTCTTGAATCGTTCCACTTTTCTAATAGCCTCTTTATACTGATACATCATATATATGTACATAACCCACAATAGATCACCCCTAGGGAGTTCATTGTGGGCAACTTATAGAATCACATAAGTGCAAGGGAGGGGGGTTTTTTCAAAAAGTGCACAAGCGTATATATTATAGGGGTAGGCCCCCATTGTTATACATGTTGTCCTTCAATGTATACATATTTTCAAATGTGAATATTTGCATTTAGGATATGCCATGCATGATTTTTCGAATTGCATTATTCTCAGGCATGGTGCTTGAACATGTCATTCATCAATAAAATCATGACAAGAAAAGTGTCTTATTGCAAGATAACTAGTTTTTGAATAAGTGAAGGACACACACGCACGCACGCACGCGCACATGCACACGCATACACATTCAATATATTATAAAATATCAACATGGATAAAACAAGAAATCTTATTTTGTAATAAGATAAGGACATATGTTTATCCAATCTATTGTAAAATTTGAGCATTGATAAGTCAAGTCCTCACAATGATGACAAGGACTAGGAGGGAGGGAGATGCAGAAAGAGACATGATGATACAATATAGAAGAATTATCTTGATTTTTCAATTGCTTATAGGCACAACTAGAGCACTAGAAGCACTTTTTCACCCTAAGTCCTGCTTACACACACACAAACCTTATTTCACCTTGTTTACATGTTACTCTCTCAACACACCCTTCAATACCATGGGCATGGCCCCAACAGTAGAGAGTGTGTTCTCACTTCCATCTCTTGTTTTTCCTTATTATTGGTAATTCTTGAAGTCAATATTGTGCTTAGAGAACCATGGGGGAGAAGAAGCTACATTGGAGGCTTCTAGAGGTGGCACAAGACTAGATACAAATTGAGAAGGAAATTTCAAGCTACATGGTAGTATACACTTGGATGGACAAACACACCCTTGATTAGACATAGAATAAGGTAGTGGCATGTTTTGTCTATCTTATCTACACCATGAAGGGATGGATATGAAGAAAATAGAATGGCAATAATTTCTTCTATCAAGTCCCTCACTCTTATGCTCACTTTCTCCTTCATTCTCACACAAGCATTGAAAGGGAAGCAAGAACAAAGAGTCCCAAATTTTGTACACACTTGATTGACCTCTTTATTTGAATTTTAATTTTTTAATACATGGACCTGTATTTTACAGTTTCCCCAAAATGTGCATACCCTACTCATCCACGGGCTCTTCACCAATCCTTGCACTGCATACATGCATTTAGAGACTTAACTTGGACTCTACTCCAAACTAAAGTTATTACAATTTGCCCGAGAGTGAGCTTGGATCTTGGTGTTACAATTGATCACAATGTCTTTGAAAAAATAAGTACAAGTATTTTTATTGGATGAAATTTCTACACTTATATCTACAAAATACTTGTATTGGGTGAAATTCATACACTTGCATCTACAAAATTTATTTCTCACATTCTTTTGCTTCAAATGTTCATCTGCTTCACTCTCCAAAGTGGGTTTAACATTACCTCTAGATGGGTGCCAATCCCATGGCATGCAATAGTGTAGAACTTCATGTGAGGAGGGTCATAAAGAGATGGTCATTCTGGAGGATTAGTTGTCTTTCGTGATGGTGCAATGAAGTTGTCATTGTAGCTCTAGTGATGATAACATGAGGATATAGATGATGGTCCCATGGATACAAGTTTTTTGCAAAGGATAGGTGGCTATTGATGCTGTTAAACACTCCTTTGGTATTTAGCAAATAGCATGCCCTCCTTGGGTTGGTCTACCTTACCATGCAATGCTCATGCTCATGCAAATGTAACTGGGAGATGGGTTGAACTCCAATAAAGCTTGGGGTGTTGTCCCACACTTGAGAAACTAGTTAATGTAAGGTTTTATTGTGTAGTGTGAGTCTCATGGTGATAGGTCATCTAAGCAAGAATAGGATGTCTTGCCCTTGATTTTCCATGAGCTAGTGTTGTGTAGGAAAGGATAGGGAGTTAGAAGCAAAGCTGGCTAACTAGGCCATTGGACACGCCTAAATTGAGGACCCCAGGTGTAGTGATTGTACAATGCACCTATCTAAGTTGGAGGTTCTGCTCTCTTTTTTTTCTTTTTTCATGTCTTTCCTTTTTTTCTTAATTTTTGTGTGGTGATTTTATTATTTAACAAACATGAGATTGACACATTCTTTGATGAGCACATAGTCTTTCACTACTTCTCGTACCTTGATGGAGCACTCTAGGTAGAATTGGTGGGTACAAAATGAAAATTTGCTATCCAACATGTCCTCTAGCAATACCACATAATAGGGATGTGAAGAGTGTGGTGCATAAGTACAGTTGAATCATAGCTATCCTATCTCTATCTATATTGATGTCAAAAAACAATTGTGGCTGTCTATCTTCATGTGATGTTTGTGCTTGCTCTAGCAACTTGACCAAAAGTTGAAGGTAGTTATAGGTGATGATGAAGGTAAGGTCAGGACAGTTGGTAAAGTTATTGAGAAACCTATTGGAGGAGGATTGAAAGTTGTGTGGTTGGAATAGCTACAACTTATCACTTGTAGAGGTGTTGATATGTTGGGGACCTTGTGAAAGCTATATTGGCCATGGCACTATTGATCATAGAGCCTATGTTACCTAAGATAAGGGCCATGGAGCACATCAACTCTTTTGTGCTCCCTGGATAGAAAAATACTAACCTTCGAAAGTCATCAAACTCTAGGGCAGCATACCATCATTCTAGCTCAAGTTTCCAAACTTTCCATAGATTTAGTTTCAAATGTTAACTTCAAGGCTAATTGTCTCGAAATTGATAAGCTTCCCAAACAACATCTTCATCCTACCACACTTTCCATTTATTGGTGATGCCCTAATCAATGTTTGTATTGTGCTTGGGGGTAGAGCCTTTTGAGACTTATTTTCTTCTAAAACCTTGAAGTAAAAAGTTATAGCATCCACTCCTCCTTTCTCTTGGCATCTCTTTAGTGGTTCTTCAAAATCTTCCTATTGCACTTCATATTCTTGGTAGTCAAGAGGAAGCTCAAACAACTTCTAGAGTAGGGGCCTATAATGCACTCTAATAGTTGTCATGTAGTGCTTTTGTATATCTAATGCCATCTCCATAACTATTGTGAACCTTGTGGGCATGTCACAAGTACTCTCCCCTTACTCAACAAATTCTTGTGGTTCCACATAGTTTGCCATGGAGGACATGATCTCAAGTGTCTCTATGGGTATTAATTATTCTAGCTCAAAGGGTTCTGATTCTCTAAGTCCTATAGCTCCCAACTCTTGATCTCCATAGCCTATGCCCATTCAAGCTCCGTCGCTATATATGTCCTTTCTATATCAGTTACTTTTTGGCTTGTGTAGTAGATAGGTTGGTCTAACTTTGAGGAGTCTTTTTGACATAATACTGCACCTAACCCTTCTACTGATGCATCAATGTGCACATGAAATTTCTTCGTCCAATCAGGAGGTTGCAAGATGAGTGCTTCAATCAGACACTATTTCAAAATATTCAAAGCATCGTCACAATCAGCAGTCCACGTAAACTTTGCATCCTTCCTCAGAAGCTTATGCAAGGGGGTTGCCTTTGTTGCAAAGTGTGCAATGAACCTTATGTAATAGCCCACATGGCCAAGAAATCCCCTAAGTTATTTGAGGTTGGCTGGTGTTATTAGAGTTGCAATCTTCTCAAACTTGGCAGGATCTATTGCTATCCCTTGTGCAAAGACAATGTGGTCCAAAATAACTCCTAAAGAGACTCTGAAGTTGCATTGGTCAAGCTAGAGAGAGATCCCATACTCTCAACATCTATCAAAGCAATGCTCCAGGTATCCCCAATGCTCTCAGATTAGGCTATAGACACAAAATTCATCCAAGTATACCTCAATGAAGTCATACACATGATTTTGGAATGTGGCCATCATCACTCTTTGAAAGGTAGCAAGAGCATTACAAATCCCAAATGGCATTGCTCTATAAGCATAGGTTCCCCATTTTGTTATGTGAGTGTTATTTTGGATTGATCTTCTTCTACGATCTAAACTTGGTTATACCCACCATTGAATCCATCCAAGAGGGAATAGAGTTCATGTCCATCCACTATGTCCAACAATTGTTCTATGGTGAAAGGAATAGGAAAATTATCTTTTTTTGTATTGGAGTTCAACTTTCAAAAGTCCACACATATTTGCAACTTTCCATTCTTCTTGGGTACTAGCACAATGTAAGAATGTCAGATCTAGAGCATGGTAGGAGCTATGGAGGTTGGAAGGTGAAGACTAAATTCATGTTGACATGGAAAATGAGTAGACAATATTTGTTACACAAGTGAATTAGGTTCCAAGTTAGAAGCTTGGAATTAGTATTCATCATTATGAAAGTGATAGTTGAGTACAATGCTTTATAGAAGTTGGGTTGTTCCACTCTCCTCACTGTGCATATGGGATTTAGGACATCTCTTCTTGGAGCATACATCATTTGTCATTTCTCAACACCCTTCCTCAAACGATGAGCTCCTACACTTGCTGGTGTGTGCCCCCCTACATGATGACATGGCCTGGGAGACTAGATCATAGGCAACCTAGTCAAGTTAAAGCTTGAAACTTTATATCTTTGGCAAGGGTTTTTACAAAGAAAATCTACTAAGGGAAAAATAAAGATCCACTATGGGAAAAACATATGAAAGGTATAATGATAATTCTTTAGAACAATCTGTTAGAGTTGTTGATGGTAGCGGAAGCATCTTCTTCTTCTTCTTTTTCATTCATGAACTAGTTTTCTAGTGGTGATCATTTTGCATCTGCTGTGCTCTTTTCTTGTGGAAACATTCACTAGCTATATGACCACTCTTGCCACAGTAATGACATATAATATGATTCTTGTTCTTGGTACTGAGTCCTCGACCACGACCTCTTGCTCCATAAGTGCCCTTGGTATACAAGAGACTATTATTGGTGGTGTGTTCCTTTGTGAGAGCGGAATTTTGGTGCCGAGAAGTGCTTAAAAATAGCTAAAAATTACGAATATCAAGGGAAAAATATTCAACGTCAAAGGCGGCTGCTCGATCTAGGACGATTTTAAGCGCCAAAGTGCTTTAAAGGCGCCCGAGCGACACTTGTTGATTTTTCATAATTTTTCAGACAGTCGTGCAGGTAGACACGAGTTATCGGCCAATGCGGGATGCCAAGCCGGACGCCCAGGATTTTTCAGAGCTCAATTCCGAGTATGGACAGGGAAATGGCCAAGAAATGGTCAAGATTTGAAAGGGTAGCCACAACATGGACCAAAGGAGGGGTGCCCTTTCGGGGGAATTTTAACCCCCCAACCAAAAGGCATGCAATATGAAGAATCGTGGGCATGAGAAGAATAAGAAAACGTGGCCAAGAACAGCGCCGAAAAATGCGCCATGAATGGATGGAAGGCATCATGCAGCTTACACACACCCTGCCTAATGGATTATGGGGCTGCATTCCCCCCTGTCTGTGGACTCTATCGCATGTCTTCACTCCTCCAATGGTGGCCTAAATGCAGAGATGGAAATCTAGTTTGTCTCTCTCCTCCCTCTCTCTCCCCTAAAGGCAGATTCATGTGGTGAAGAGGAAGAAGAAGAATGGATGATGGATGCTTGTCCAATGAAGACCGGATTGCTCCGTGGGGTAAGAAGATTGAAGATTGCTATGATTGTGGACTGTCATGAGCATTAATGGTGGCCGGAAATCAGTCCCGAGATATGGCAAATAAAAACCCGCAACCCGCAAAGAACGGTAATCTCATTTTTACAAAGGAAAATGGTGTTTTTATGCAATTTGCTTCATGAATACTTGTTCCCATGAGATGATTATGCATTATAATGTTGTTTGCAATGTCTTCCAACTGTTTATGATCAGAAAATCGGAAAATCATAAGTGTTGTGGATGAAATTAGTAGTGTAAAACCTATAAAACATGCAAAATAGGGAAAAATTGGGTGTTTTTGAGATATCAATCAAAAATATAATAAGACACACCACCTAAATTTGTCTTTTTACTGCAAATGAACCTAAGGGCCACAGCCCATAACTCATTTTGTATTCTCAATCATTTAATATTGCAAAAAATACAAGAAAAATAGGGAAAATAAGGGAAAAATAGGGGGAAAATGGATTTTGAGTGCCGAAAATTAAGGGAAAACAAGATTCATGTTTGTGGATGTATGGAGGGTTTGAAGTATGAGGTTTAGCCTCAGTTGAGCCCTAACTTTATGTTTTAGTGAGTTTTTATGGCTTTCTATACAATAAAAATGTGGAAAATGAACCCTAAACCTATGCACGATACACAACGTAAACGGGTGAGGGGGTAGAGTGTATAAAAGGTGTTTAAATGTTGAATGAAATGATGAAAATCTTGCTGGTTTTTATGCATATTATTTAGGCTGGTCAATATTTAAAAAGTTAAGGACCTAGTAGCACGAGGGTTTCTCGGTGCTAGGTTCATGCAACGTTGCATACGAGCAATAGTCAAAATCATTGAAAGAAATGTTTTCCACATGTGCACCAATGTTGATTGTCTTAATTGTTTGAGCACGTGGACATTCACAATTTGCATGAAGCATGAATTATAAAAGGTATCAGACAATACCTCCTGGATGCATGGCAATTGTTTTCTAGAAACATGACCAATGTTGAGTGAGTAAGGTTATCCAAGCTGTAGGCTAGGCGTTGGGTCTAAGGGAAAAGTAAAGTGAGGAAGCATGGTATATCTCCTGGAAATACGCGAATCATAAAAGAGAGAAGTTTGTGTGCGATAATGTGCTATATATGTTTAGCGACGCATCGAGGGGCCACTACCAAGGTGTAGGAGAGTCACAGTGAGGTAGCGGCAGCCAGCCATTGGAGGACCTCCTATGTTTGTGCTTCGTGCTATTTGGCAATGTGCTAGGACTCCCTCTGAGGAGTGTTGATTGGGTTAGAGTTGGACTACGATACGTGATACAAACGCAATATGTTTAGGAAGATGATGTATGTGTCATCCACGCTCCTGGCCGTGAGGCCGTGGGGTTGTTGAGCGCATGATAGAGGTCCGGCTAGTGCATGAGCCAGTGCCGGCCCGTTTTTAGGTCCCATCAATGGTGCATTTGCTGGGAGCCACTTAGAAGTGGCGGTCCTCGAATCCTGGTTGTCTAGGGACCAGTTAGTAGTTTATGCATCGTCTAGCTGAAATCCAAAAGCAAGAGAGAGACGAAAGAGCTAGGCGACCCACTGAAATTCTCAGGAGGTATTCCCCTAAGCGTAGCGGTGCTGAACCCTTACGAGAGAGTGGATTTAGTGGTCTTGGTGCCATAAGCAGGTCGTTAGGAGAAGGTGGAAGCTCTAGTGCTCCCCTTTCTCCCATAAGCCAGTCTACATCAAGTACAGGAGGTGTAACCCCACCGTCCCCTATTCCTAGTGCAAATCCAATTTCCGTCATGGCGCAGCCTATTGCAATTCCTGCAGGAACGACGGATTTGCCGGCTCTAGGTTACCCGCTACCCATTTTTAATGAGCTAGTTGAGGAAGATGCGGAACTCCACATTAGGGAATTTCAAAAGCTAATGTTTAACTATCGCATCCAAGAAGAAGGACATTTAATGTTGTTCTTCAACATGACTCTCAAAGGAAGAGCTGCTATATGGTATCATGGTTTAGAAGCCGGAACCATATTGAATATTGATGCATTTTATGGAGCTTTTCGAAGGGAGTTTGCCCCTGAAAGGGGTGGGAAATATTGGTTGCGTGTACGACCCACCGAGAACCACACGAGGATATTCGTGCTTACGCAAAGAAAATAAAAGAGGTTTTCCGTAAGTTGGACACCTCTATTCCTATCCCCGCAGCTGCCCAATTGCAATATTTCCTACATGGTTTGGACTTTAATATCCAGTTGCAGTTGAGTAGTGTCCCTTTGGGGGATATAGATACTACCATTACACGAGAACAAGAAGTGGAATCCCGACTACAAGCAGCCTATGCCTCTCGAGGCAATTCGAATATAGGTCTAGCATTGGGAAACAATATGGCGACGGCCAATGGCAATGGTAGCCAAGGGATAGCGATGGCTAATCCTAGTGGGAGAGGGAACATGATGCTGAATGTGCCTTTATTACCAGCTCCCCCTAGCATGTCAATGCCTACGAGCAATCAAATGACTCTAAATGGTGGAGGCCAGGCAGTTAATCCTAATACCATGCCTGTGACTCAACAACCAGTGCCTAATCAAATTGTTAGGCCGATGGGACGACAGGGTAATGATCAAGGCTACGAGTCGAGTGCTTCCAATGTTCTTGGCGAGGTTAAGGACATGATGAAGCATTATACCGACATGATTACTGAGCAGTATCGACAAATAGCCGTTGATGTCAACTTTCTTAAAAAACAACAAAATTTGATAGGAAGTAGATACCTCGATGAGGATGCACCTTCGAGGTTTAGCTGCAAATGGTGTGGTGGGCAACATTATCCACGAAATTGCCCAAATATCAAGTACGACATTTGTGGAAAATCCGGCCATTTAGCAGCCACTTGCTGGAGTAAGATTAGTTCCCTCCAACGAGGTAGTCGGCAACCAGGGCCTGTTAATCATCGTGTGCAAGGAAATGATTCCCAGCGAGAAGACGGGCCTAAACAAATACTCCGACGACCAAAGACTATAGTGGAGGAGCTGCCTAGTGGTAGTGGGGTTAGTTTGATTGAGGTTGTGTGCATTAATGATGCTGAAACCTCTAATTTGCGAGCTATCCTTACAAGAGGTCAAAAGGGAAAGAGGCTGACAAGGATAAGCCTGTTGACGGAAACCCTAAACAGGGCGACAAAGGAACGCAAGTTCTGGATCCTGCCATGGAAGGAGGACCTCTGAAGCCCGTGGAGAGTAAATCCGATGCTAAGAAGGATAAGGAACCACCGAGGAAGAAGGTGAAAGTTAAAAAACAGGCAATAAAGCCGGTTCAGCGACCTAAAGAGCGGATGGTCTGCGTGAAAAGCGAACTCTACCGAACTATCATGAATTTGATTTGGCGAGCTCTCTTTGTGAAGTTAAGACGGATGTGAATCTTTTACAGCTTATTAAGCTTTCCCCAGGAGTACGCAAGGAATTTAGAAAGATCCTGCGTACCGGGTATTCGTAGAACCTTTGGGTATTGTGCGAGTTGGTGATGACTAGTTCCAGCATGCTGAGAAGCATTGCCCAAGGGTTGCAGCCTATGTCGATGGGATATTAGTAGATTATGCCATTGTCGACACGGGATCATCTGTTAACATTATGAGCTCTGAACTGATGGAAAGGTTGGGTCTTGCGATCCAGAAAGATACCTCCACAATTCTCAGAATGGCGGATGATAGTTTGAGACTGCCGGAAGGCTGCATTACTAAGGTCCATGTCACTGTTGCAAATGTAGAATGCCTGTTGGACTTCAGGGTGATTCATTTTGCAGGGCGTCCAAGTTACCAAGTATTACTTGGATGACCTTGGATCTTGCAAGCAGACTGGCAAGTGGATATACCCGTCGGTCGACTGATATTCGGCAGAGGTGCCCAGCGCGTGGTGATTGATGCCTATCCGGAGTCCCCGCAAAGTGAGAGAGCTCCTCTATCTTCTATAGAATTGGAGACATTAGAGGATTTATCCGCCAGTGAGACATTATCGAGTGATGAGTCCAAAGAGGGATCCAACACGGAAGACATCTATCAGATCACTTTGAACGAGCCGATAGAGGCCCAAGATCGTATAAGAGATGTAGATGTTATTGAGCTAGACCTGGGCACGCCAAATGATTCGCGGCCAATAAAATTAGGTTCTATGCTCAGCTCAGCAGAAAGGAAGGACTATGTGTCCTTGATTCAAGAGTTCCGTGATATCTTTGCCTGGAGTTATGATGAGCTGAGAGGCATTCCTCCCAGCCTGGCTATTCATACTATTCCTGTAAAAGAGGGCAGTCGTCCTGTACGACAGAAAGTAAGGCGTATGCCTTTCAAACTGAGGGACGGGCTGTTTGAAGAGTTACAGAAGCTTCGGAAAGCGGGTTTGATCTTTCTTGTGCAACACACGGAATGGTGTTCACCAGTTGTTATCAGGAAGAAGAAAAATAATCAAATCCAATTATGTGTAGATTTTAGAGAGCTGAATAAGCAGACGGTTAAGGACTACTACCCATTGCCATTTATTAACCAGATTTTGGATCAATTAGCGGGTAGGGAGATATATTCGTTTATGGATTTCTTTGCAGGATATAACTAGATGGCAATTGCAGAAGAGGACAAGTTGAAAACAACTTTTATTACTGTCTTTGGTACTTTTGTGCACCATGTGATGGCTTTTGGTTTATGCAATGCACCTGGTTCGTGGCAACGAACAGCAGATAAGACATTCGGTGACATATCCCCTGAAGAGTTGAAGGTGTTTATTGATGACTTAGGGGCCGCCACCGTGAGAGAAAGGTAGTTGATCATTGAGCGCTGCAGACAATTTTGTATCGCTCTTAACCCACGGAAGTGTGTTTTTGGTGTACCTTATGGGCTCTTGCTGGGCCATGTGGTCAGTTCGGTAGGAATTGCGACAGATCCCGAGAAGGTCAAAGTCATAGTTGCCATGGGTCCACCACGCACTCCGAAAGAAGTTCATAGCTCCCTGTCTTCGGTTGGTTATTACCGTAGATTTATAAACGCCTTGGCAGAAAGAACGTTGCCGCTTACAAATTTATTGTCCTTTAGCTGTTTGTTTGTATGGGGTGGCCCCTATAAGGTAGCATTCAAGGATGTGAAACAAGAGCTAGTAAAAGCTCCCGTTTTAAAAGCACCTAAAAGAGGTGAGGTGTTCTATATATTTTCAGCAGCCACCATGCATAGTATCAACTGCTGTTTAGCCCAAATTTGGGAGGAAAAATGGTATCATCTGATAGCCTTTGCTAGTTGGAAATTGGGCGTTTCAGAGATCAATTATACGTACATGGAGAAGTTGTGTCTTGCGATAGTCTTTGGGACCAAGAAATTCAGGCACTACATCCTTTATGAGAAAGTTGTGCTTTATACGAAGGCGGAGGGGCTTCGATTATTGATGAATAAGTTGCAGCCACCTGATGGTCTAACGAAGTGGTTAATCACTTTGCAGGAGTTTGATTATGAGATCAGGAGTAAGCCACCAAGGTTACAGGGCATTGTGGAATGTCTTGTGGACTTTGGGGAGCCGAAAGAATCTATGGCTGAAGGTAGTGACATGGAGTCGTTATTTAAGATAGATACGACGTCTATTCCCTCCTGGTATGCTGCAGTAACACATTATTTATCGACAGGAGAGGCTAGATCCGAACTATCTAAAACTAAGAGAAGGAAAATTAAGCAGCAAGCATTAAAGTTTGCCTTGATTGTAGGTACATTATATCGGCAAGGGGTTGATGATATCTATCGCCGATGTGTGATGCCTGACGAGGTGCCATTCATTTTGGAAGAGTGCCATGATTCCGCTTGCGGAGGCCATTTTGCTAGACGGCTTACAGCACAAAAGGCTTTAAGAGCAGGTTACTGGTGGCCTGCCATCTTCCAGGATGCGTTCGCGTATGTTAAGAGATGCGATATTTGTCAACGACATGATAGTCGAGAGAATAGGAAAAGATCACTCACCCCTATTATGGCGATACTTCCATTTGAGAAGTGGGGAATAGACTTTGTGGGTCCTATTACTCCGTCGTCAACGACGCAAAAGAGGTATATTATTGTAGCAACTGACTACTTCACAAAGTGGTCAGAAGCACGTGCAACAAGGAAAGATGATGCTAAAGAAACTGCTAGTTTCCTTTTAGAGCAGATAATATGCCGTTTTGGTCCACTGAAAGAATTAGTGTCGGACCGTGGAACCCATTTCCTGAATAAGGTGATCAAAAGCTTGACAGAGGCTTGGCAAATCAAGCATAATAAAACGACTCCTTATAATCCGCAGGCAAATGGGCAGGTTGAAAGTACCAACAAGCAGCTTGTGGGTATCCTATCGAAAGTCGTATCTGAAAAGAAACGCGACTGGGATAAGAAGCTATATGTGGCAGTATGGGCATATAATACCATGTTCAAGCGAGCCACTGGCCACACGCTGTTCAAACTTTGGGTAATGAGGATGCCCTATTAGAGCGATTTATGACCTTAGCACACCTAGATGAACTTAAGTTGCAAAGTCTGTTACATCAAGAGGTGGCTAAACGTCGCATGAAACAGTTGCATGACCTAAAAGCGAAGAAGTGCACCTTTAAGAAAGGACAACTGGTTTTGTATTATGATGCGCGTAGGGAGCTTTTCCCAGGAAAATTGGAGCCTAAATGGGATGGGCCCTACAAAATCGTCAGGTTAGGGAAGAATAGATCTACAGCCCTATTAGCTCATTTACAGGGAGTGGAGTTTAAGAATAAGGTTAATCTTAATAAGATTAAGCCTTACTATTTCTAAGTCTGCTAATACAAAAAAAAATGCATTGCAGGTCCATGCTAGGAATGCTTTGAGACCTGCGGAACAGAGCTTAAAAGACAGTTGATGGGTCGGTTAATCCCTTATTTGGAGCACCCATATCTGGAGCAAAGATACCATCGGGGGAAACTCATCTAGTGGAGCAAAGGATATAAAGTGATTGAGCAAGAAGACGGAACCTTTGTGTGGGAGATCAAAGCCTTCTGCCATCACTGTTTACGACTATTGACGAGCATCCCTGTTGAGTTCAATGAAGAAGGTGGGATGGAGCCGTCAGTTCATACTCTCAACATGCTAAACCTTGATTACCACAATTATGAATAGAGGAGTTTGTGATGGCGAGTTGTGTAAACCCATTATGGACGTATACACTGTATTTTGACGGAGCGTCTAGGGGCCCTAATAGAAAAGGAAGTGTGGGAATAGTAATTCGAGACGCTCGATGAGAGTTACGATGAAGTTAGCTGCTTATCTCGGGGTAGGATTCACTAACAATATGGCGGAGTATAAAGCCTTGATTATGGGACTGTATATTGCCAAGCAAGGTGGCATTCATCGATTGTTAGTAAAAGGGGATTCCCAGTTGATCTTGAATCAGCTAGATGGGACGTACACAGTGCGAAATCCCATTCTTTGTATGTATCATCGGACTGCTATGACCCTACTAGAGGAGTTTGAGAGAGTGTCTTTTCAGCTGATTCCACGTTACTGGAATCAGTTTACGGATTCATTAGCAAATCTTGCTTATGAAGAAGACCTCTTCTTTAATTGTGGTCCTAGTGTGGATATTGTGATCAATGATGAAACAGGACCCGGTCGCTTGTGGGATATGTTATCAGAGCATGTGATATATGGCAGATGATGGTTGATATGGGTGATGCAGAGAGTAGCCGAGACCAATTTACCGTTATTATCCGGGACCCATAGGTTGATTAGACAACATATTATGCATACGCCTCTTGCTATCTATGCAGGAGGGATGGGTCATAACCTTATGCATTTAGTTTAGGGCTACGAGCCTGTTTTTCCTCCTTGGAGGGAGTTTATGATTGTATATCTGGATTCTTCCAGGGAAGGATATGTAGGTGTTACTTGGTTTTACTTTGTTAGGCCAAGAGGGCCAATGTTGCGAGGTTTTGAAGTGCTTTATTTCGTTAGGCCAAGAGGGCCGATTCAGTTTGGTAGTGAAGTGTTTTATTTCATTAGGCCAAAAGGGCCAGTTGTCTGTTTAGTGCAGGTGCGGTTAATGGTTTCTTGTTTGAGTCCTGTGCTTGACAGATTCCATGGAGCTGGAGGGAGCCTTTGTCGCGGCATCGACGTTTCTTGTGGCCCTATCCAGGTGATATTTTTCCTTTTTGAGTACTATGGTTGTTATGTTATATGTGTTTGTGTACTTGTTAAAGGGGGTTTTTTTTCCGTTGGGGACCGACGTCCAAGGCATGAAGTCTCGAGGTTTCGGTTTAGTATGTTTGAGGGATGTCGGAGTAGTCGTTGGCTCCTGTGAAGACATTATCAGGCATTGGAAGACCTGTTTTAGAAGGGAGTTCTAGTGACTCTGTTTTGCTAGCCTGCTAGGCAGCTGTTCTAGGGGTTCTTGTTAGTTGTACGGCAGTTAGAGAAGCCTGCAGAAGGAAAATAAAGATGATAAAGGAAAATAAACCCCTGAATATCTTTAAGCTAATAAAAATATACAAAGGTGTGTAAAAAGGGGTTCTAACCCCTATCAAATAAAAGAAAAGAAAGAAGAATTTATAAGCAGTTGATCATCGCCTTGCGAAGGCCTGGTAGGTTCCTGGGGACGAGTCAGACCCGGGGCCATTGCCTTGTCTAACTAGGGGTGGCCTCATGCTGGAAAAATGAAAAAAAAATAAGGAAGGTTGGAGCGAAAATAAAAGTGAGCGGAAAAAAAAGGATTAAGTGTCGCCTTGCGAGGGCTTGGTAGGTTCTTGGATACCGAGACAGGTCCTAAGGCCGATGCCCTGTTCTCCTTGGGTCACTACGCTCAGCTCCCTCCTTTTTACATGCCCGAGTATGGAATAAAATAAAAACCCTAAAAGAAGAAATATGCTACAAGAAATATACTTCTTGATCAGGCTATAGGAGTCCTCGCTTAGTAGGAGCTCCTAGTTGTGTTGTCCTTAGTTAGGTAGGTAGTTCAGACCACCACTTAGGACGACCTCTTTGACAATTTTTTTAGTTTGGCTGTGTTGGAACAGTTGGTTAGTGACTAGCTTCGGATCTTCTATCAGATGATGCTAGGCCTACTCCTTGTGGAAGTCATACCTTGGTTTTGTCAGGGGGTAGGGTGAGCATTGTGCTATGTTTAGTATGTATTTATTTTGTATCAGCTCGATGCTTCCTTTGGTTGTTTATGTGCAGATCTACTGTGGGATTCGATGGGCTGAGTTGCCCTATCCCGTGGTCACCAATGAGAGTGGAATTTTGGTGCCGAGAAGTGCTTAAAAATAGCTAAAATTTATGAATATCAAGGGAAAAATATTCAACGTCAAAGGCGGCGGCTCGATCTAGAACGATTTTAAGCGCCAAAGTGCTTTAAAGGCGTCCGAGTAACACTTGTTGATTTTTCATAATTTTTCAGACAGTCATGCGGATACACACGAGTTACCGGCCAATGCGGGATGCCAAGCCGGACACCCAGGATTTTTCAGAGCTCAATTCCGAGTCCGAACGGGGAAATGGCCAAGAAATGGTCAAGATTTGAAAGGGTGGCCACAACATGGACCAAAGGGGGGGTGCCCTTTGGGGGAAATTTTAACCCCCCAACCAAAAGGCATGCAATATGAAGAATCGTGGGCATGAGAAGAAGAAGAAAACGTGGCCAAGAACAGCGCCGAAAAATGTACCATGAATGGATGGGAGGCATCATGCAGCTTACACACACCCTGCCTAATGGATTATGGGGCTTCATTCCCCCCTGTCTGTGGACTCTATCGCCTGTCTTCACTCTTCCAATGGTGGCCTGAATGCAGAGATGGAAATCTAGTTTGTCTCTCTCCTCCCTCTCTCTCCCCTAAAGGTAGATTCACGTGGTGAAGAGGAAGAAGAAGAATGGATGATGGATGCTTGTACAATGAAGACCGGATTGCTCCGTGGGGTAAGAAGATTGAAGATTGCTGTGATTGTGGACTGTCATGAGCATTAATGGTGGCTGGAAATCAGTCCCGAGATATGGCAAATAAAAACCCGCAACCCGCAAAGAACGGTAATCTCATTTTTACAAAGGAAAATGGTGTTTTTATGCAATTTGCTTCATGAATACTTGTTCCCATGAGATGATTATGCATTATAATATTGTTTGCAATGTCTTCCAACTGTTTATGATCAGAAAATCAGAAAATCATAAGTGTTGTGGATGAAATTAGTAGTGTAAAACCCGTAAAACATGCAAAATAGGGGGAAATTGGGTGTTTTTGAGATATCAATGAAAAATATAATAAGAGACACCAACTAAATTTGTCTTTTTGCTGCAAATGAACCTAAGGGCCATAGCCCATAACTCATTTTGTATTTTCAGTCATTTAATATTGCAAAAATACAAGAAAAATAGGGAAAATAAGGGAAAAATAGGGGGAAAATGGATTTTGAGTGTCGAAAATTAAGGACAAATAACATTCATGTTTTTGGATGTATAGGGGGTTTGAAGTATGAGGTTTAGCCTCAGTTCAGCCCTACCTTTCTGTTTTACTGAGTTTTTATGGCTTTCTATACAATAAAAATGTGGAAAATGAACCCTAAACCTATGCACGATGCACAACCTAAACAGGTGAGGGGGTAGAGTGTATAAAAGGTGTTTAAATGCTGAATGAAATGATGAAAAGCTTGCTGGTTTTTATGCATACCATTTAGGCTGGTCGATATTTAAAAAATTAAGGACCTAGTAGCACGAGGGTTTCTCGGTGCTAGGTTCATGCAACGCTGCATACGAGCAATAGTCAAAATCATTGAAAGAAATGTTTTCCACATGTGCACCAATGCTGATTGTCTTAATTGTTTGAGCACGTGGACATTCACAATTTGCATGAAGCATGAATGATAAAAGGTATCAGACAATACCTCCTGGATGCATGGCAATTGTTTTCTAGAAACATGACCAACGTTGAGTGAGTAAGGTTGTCCAAGCTGTAGGCTAGGCGTTGGGTCTAAGGGGAAAGTAAAGTGAGGAAGCATGGTATATCTCTTGGAAATACGCGAATCATAAAAGAGAGAAGTTTGTGTGCGATAATGTGTTATATATGTTTAGGACGCATCGAGGGGCCAATCCCCAAGGTGTAGGAGAGTCGCAGTGAGGTAGCGGCAGTCAGCCGTTGGAGGACCTCCTATGTTTGTGCTTCGTGCTATTTGGCAATGTGCTGGGACTCCCTTTGAGGAGTGTTGATTGGGTTAGAGTTGTACTACGATACATGATACAAACGCAAGATGTTTAGGAAGATGATGTATGTGTCATCCACGCTCATGGCCGCGAGGCCGTGAGGTTGTTGAGCGCATGATAGAGGTCTGGCTAGTGCATGAGCCAGTGCCGGCCCTTTTTTAGGTCCCATCACTTTTCATCCTTACTTTTAACTTTTCTTTCTCCATCAAGTAGTGAGTGCTCAATATCTTTAAGTGAGAGACTTGGAACATCACTTAGGGTGGACACAAGATTCTCATATGGATCCTTATTTACATTCATCTTCATCAATATTCTTCTTAAGAGTTGCAAGCTGGGTCTTTAGGCCCTTGAACTTGTTAATGTGTATGGTCATGGAAGTACTATATTTTATATTCAATTTATAAAACTGCATGAGTAATTCTATCTTTAAATTATGTGCTTGAGTACCAAAGATCCTATCAAGTTCCTCCCAAGCAGTTCTAGCATCTTTGATGCTAGAGATATGATGTAGCACATCATCACTTAGTCCCCACGCAATGATGCCTAGTGCCTTGTTATTCATCTTCTTCCATTCTTTAGTTTTTGGTAGAGCTACTGCAAGGATTCCACTTTTTGAATCGTCTTTCCCGCCATTTGCATCACCTTCATCATCTTGAAAGAGATTCCAGAGGTCTTTCCTCATGAGGTTGTACATGGTCTTTTCCTTCCAAGAATGGAAGCCTTCTCCATTGAACTTTGCTATTTGTTTGAGCTCTGCCATTTTTTATCAACAAAAGCAAATCAGCCCCAGCAAAAGAGTTCTTCAATGTGTCAAGAGACACAAGATGATTAGTGTTTAACAACACTACATGAGTATTAAAAAGATACTATCTTGGAGCTCAATGTCAGATGTTGATGCTTGATCTTCTTATTGCTTTTGCTGATTTAGTGTGATGATTTGTTGGAAATTAAGTTCTCAGTAAGACCAGAGTGATAGAGTCTTCAATGGGTTGAGAGGAGTAAGAAAATTAAAGGTTTTATGACCTTGAGGAAACTTGGCTATCGAGTCCAAAGTTAGGGTTTCTATATGCGATTGGTTTTCCTCAGATTTCCATTCATATAGGAGATCATTTAGGGAACCCTCTGATTTGGAGAAAGCTTAGAGGTAGAGCTTCAATTGGCCTTTGGTGACAATGGGTATCGAGTTGCGTGCAGGAGAAGTGTAGGCCATATGAACGTCAGTAGGTGCAGTTTCAGCAACGTGCTCAAATTTCGTCAATGTTAAGCTATAGCCAATGTTTGAAGTGATAGAAACTTACCCAGGGAGTCAAGGGAGATATCTCCAAAGAAGAGATCTTGAGCAGAGAGGGGAGTTATGCCATGCTCAACTAAGCTTTGATACCATGTAAGAATGTTAGATCTAGAGCATGGCATGAGCTATGGAGGTTGGAAGGTGAAGACTAAATTCATGTTGACATGGACAATGAGTAGATAACTGTTACACAAGTGAATTAGGTTCCAAGATGGAAGCTTGGACTCATAAAGACAATCTTGTGTATTGTAATAACAATGACAATGACACAAACTGAAAGAGGAAAGCATCATCATATTGTATTCATCATTATGAAAGTGATAGTCAAGTACAATGCTTTATAGAAGTTGGGTTGTTCCACTCTCCTCATTGTGCATATGGGCTTCAGGACATCTCTTTTTCGTGGAGCATACATCATTTGTCATTTCTCGACACACCATCGGTGAAACCCATTCAATATTGGCCATTGGATATATAAACTCAGCTTCAAAGAGCTTCAACAGTTCGGCTTTCACTTGGACTGAGTAATTTGGATTCATGTGTCTTTGTCTTTGCCTCATTGGCTTGGCATCAAACTCGAGGTCAATGTGATGCTAACACATGGTGGGATCAATGCCCTTTAGGTCTTCATAGGACCATGCAAACAGATCCAAGTTCTCCTTCAATAGGTCATGCAAGATTGACAATTCCTCTTTTGAAAGACTAGTACCCATCTTTAGGTGATGTTCAATATCATCAGCATCCACGAACATTAATTGATGTTCACCTTCCATTTCGTGGATGAAGGTCCCACAAACTGCCTCTGGGTATAGATTTGACTCATTCAAGGGAGTGGTCTCCTCTTCTGATGCTCCACTGGAATAAACTTTCTCTTTCAATGAGGACTCAATTGACTCTTTGGGATGCTAAAATGGTATCATGGCTATTTCACATTTGACTAGAGGGTTATTTATCTCTTGACTGGAGGACTCATCTTCTGAGGTTGCGTCCAAGAACATCACACAACAAAAACCATCTGAGCTCTATTTGGGCTATAGGACTGGTGGTTGTTGGCAAGGTGCATCATCATCATCCTTTCTTGAGAAGCATAGATTTTGGGTGACAAGAGCCACTACTAAAGAAAGGCTTATTCTGCTTAATCCATTTCTTATGGATATTTTTCATATAATGCGATTCATTTACTAATCTGAAGAGTACCAGAGTCATTCTGTCTAACAACATGGGGTCTTCAGTTTATGTAGCCTCTAAGACTTCACACTCATTTGTATCCTCTTCAAGTTGTTAGATAGATTCTTCCAATTAGCTTTCATAATCTTCTTCTGTATAATCATCATCATCCTCTTCAAACTCTGTCTTAAACATAGTAGGGGCTCTATAAGAGAAGAACATATTCTCTGTGTAATCTTTTGCATTTGCTTCTGCGTTTGGCTCTACTCCTATCTTTGAATCTGACTCTGTTTCTGTCTCTGACTCTACTACAGCCATCTAACAAGGAGAACAGTACATATATCCCTCTATCTCACTGTTAGAGGTGATCTAAGAAGTCATTCGTGGTTCAAGCAGGAGGTATCATTGACAAGGACTTTGCTTCTTTTGGGAGTTGGCTTATAGTGCCCATTGTCAAGGGATTGTGCCTCTATTTTCTTGGGAAAAATGTGTTTGACAACTTCATCTACTGATGTGCCATTTGTAACTTCGTTGGAGGATTCTGTTAAGACTTAAATGGAAGTGGATTCATTACTTTTTTGCGAGCCATACAACTTCAAGACTACTTTGTTGGGTCCTCTACTACCTAGGGTTAGAATTCCATTGAACCAATTTGTATGTGCTCTTGCTTCAAAAAGTCATGGTCCTCCCAAAAGCAAAAGGTATGAGGTCCCATAAGAATTATTTTTTACCACCAAATAGGTCAACCAATAGTCTCGTCATGCGAGAGTTATCTTCACATATGGAAGAGGTTCGTAAGTCTGATCAGTCCACTGTGTAGGCTGCATACCTTGCAAGCCTAGATCATTCATTGTCACATCTATCATTATGTTCATTGATGAGCCTTCATCAATCAATGTATCTACAATAAAGCAACCTTTAATCTACATGCCGATCTCTAGGGTGTCGGGATCTTGGAAGGTGTTAGCTATGTCACTTGTCTTACCAGCTCTAGGGGTTTATTGGACTTGGGGGTAGCTGAACAAGTAATTTTTAGGCCTCATCTTCTTGTCAGTATGCTTCTAAATTTCTTTTGTGGCCAGCTCTATCGAAATGTTAGGTTTGGTTTGAAGGTGTCTAGGTCTTTGACCAAGTCATACTCTTTGATAGGATCCATGGGCTTCTCCGATGGGCTAGGGAATGGGGCAACACCCACTTGTGCACTTCCACTGTGTGAAACTTAGATGGCGATCTAGATAGAAGATAGGTGAAGAGCTTAAGGCTAGCTGGAATAACAACTCTGACTGGGTGAAAGATGAATGATGGATGGCTGTGAAGGGGTTTAGCTTTTATAGCCCGTGAAGACCGTTAGGTCGGCCTAACCGACCTACCATATGAGCCTCCACTAGTCGGCCATGGAATATTCTAGGGAATATTCCCTTTACCATCCGGCCGGGGTGCTGCCCCCTTTAGCTTTTATAGCCCGTGAAGGCCGTTAGGTCGGCCTAACCGACCTACCATATGAGCCTCCACTAGTCGGCCATGGAATATTCTAGGGAATATTCCCTTTACCATCGGGCTGGGGTGCTGCCCCCGGACCCCCACCAGGGGGGCCGCTGGCCCCCCTGGGACCCCCCAGCCAAGGGCCGCTTCCACGGTCCCCATACCCCAAAATAGGAGCCCCTTTTAACTCTCTTACCCCGCAACTCAATGAAATGCGCCTCGACTTGCTACCAACTTAACCACTCCATCTAACCCAAAGATTAGACCCACAAGGGTCACCTTTTTGCCATCCGGTCACATAGACCTCATCTGATATACAAGTCAGGACTCAACCAATGTCCGGGCTCACATTTGGCTTCTCCTCATCATAATGGGGGCCTTACAACTTTGAGCACCATGGATCATTGGTGGCACCTAATGAGGGTGGGGCATTGATCATATCTAACACCCCCCCTCAATGTCCACCCATAGGTGAGCTATCTCCTCGGCCCAATGCCGAGTCTCTGAAGATGAAATTGAAGCAGATCCTTTGTAAGTGCTTTGGTGAAGATATCTGCTCCATTCTCCTCTGTTGGACAGTAGACCAGTTCCACTATCCCATCCTCCATTAAATCACGCACATAGTGATACTGGATCTCTATATGTTTGGTGCGTGCATGAAACACTGGATTTTTGGCAATGGCGATGCAACTCTGATTGTCACACAGTTGGTTCTTCATCCTGCACTCCCATATGCCATAGAATCCTTCTCAACCATACTGCTTCACATGCAGCAAAACAAGCTGCCTTGTACTCTACTTCGGTAGAAGACAATGCCACTGTTGGTGGCTGCTTCTTACTAATCCAAGAGAAAATTCCTAAACCCAAAGAGAAACAATAACTAGAACCTGACTTCTTGGAATCACTATCTCCTGCCCAATTTGAGTCACAGTTCCCCACAAGAGAAGTTCCGAAACTATATGTGATACCATAGTCAAGAGTTTCCTTCAAGTATCTGAGCACCCGCATCCCAGCCTTCCAATGACTCTCATGAGGTTTGTTTGAGAACCTGCTCAAAACACCAACAGCAAAACTGATATCTGGTCTGGTGTTACACAAGTAGATTAGACCTCCTATACCTCCCAATGTCTGCTAGTGTTGATGTATCCTTGGCGGATAACTTTGCATTCACCTCCATAGGTGTAGCTATCTCCTTGCACTCGGTCATGCCAAATGCCTTCAAGATCTCCCATGCATACTTCTTTTGAGAGATGAAGATCTTTCCTGGCTCTTGCCAGACTTCAATCCCCAAACAATAGTGCAGCAAGCCCAAGTCTATCATTTCAAACTCAGAATTCAAAGCCTTTCGAGTTTGGTTGATCATATCTTCATAGTCACCTATAATAAGAAGGTCATCCATATATAGGAAAATCACTACAAACTTTTTACCATCCCTGTAAACATACAAGTTAGCATCTGAGGCACATCTTTTGAAGTTTAGGTTTAAAAAGAACTTATCTATCCGCTGGTACCATGCTCTAGGGGCTTGTTTCAGCCCATACAATACCTTCTTTAGCTTACACACTTTGTTCTCAGAATGGGGGGCCTCAAACCCTGGTAGCTAAGCCACGTACACCTCCTCCTTGAGGTCACCATTTAAGAACTCTGACTTAACATCCATTTGGTACACTAGCCACTTCTTCTGGGCAGCCACTGCAAGTATCGTGCGAATAGTGGTCGTTCTGGCAGTTGGGGCAAATGACTCTTGAAAATCAAACCCTTCAACTTGTGAAAATCCTTGGGCAACCAGTCTAGCTTTGTACTTTTCTAAGGTACCGTTAGCCTTTTACTTTACCTTCCAGATCCACTTGGTGCCAATAACCTTCCGCTTTGCTGGTCAATCCACTAGCTCCCAAGTGTCATTCTTCATTATACTGTCATACTCCTCTTGCATAGCAGCCTTCCATGATGGATCTGCAAGTGCTTCTTCTAAGTCAGTTGGCTCCTTTAGTTCTCTCATAATCTCAACCATCAAGGGCATATTGACTATGTAAGCAGAAGCTCTCCTTTGCTCCTCTATTCTCTGAGACCTCCTTGGTCCATCTACCTTCTCCTCAACAGATGCAGGCATAGGATTATTGTGGTCATAGAGCTGCTTCACCCATTGCGGCAATGGCTTTTCCGGTGGGGTGATGTCAGGTTGGTGGTGAAATTTTTCCTCATCCTCTGAAGATGATGCTTCCTCCTCCTTAAGGATAGGGACAGCTCTCAGGACAGGTTCATAGTGGACTACTTCTTTTCTTAATGATAAAGTGGAAGAACTTGCCTTCTCCTCCTCCACTGTATGCGGCTCCTCCTTGAACACCACATCACGCTGCAATCTCAGCTATGGTGGCCCACTCTATTTCGTGTGATGCTAAGTTCATGAGGCATTGTGATGAATGTGAAAGGACCTAAGTACCCATCCGTAAGGACAAGATGGAGTTGACCCTGGTAATCTCATGATAGCCCTTTGAAAAGTGGGGCATTGACTTTATTGGGCCAATCAGTCCCCTAGTGTAGTACTCACAAGCGAAGTACATCATTGTAGTAACAGATTATCTCAAGAAATGGGCCAAAGCTCGAGTCACCAAGAAGAATGATGCTAGGACCATGGCTAAGTTCCTTTGGGAGCAGGTGATCTCATGATTTGGCTACCCAATCTAGCTAGTTAGTGATCAAGGCACACACAATTCATTAATGAAGTGATTGTCCATTTACTCTCCATATTCTTGATCATCCACAGAAAATCATCACCATACTATCCTCAAGCTAACAATCAAGCAGAATCCATGAACAAGATTTTAGTGAACTTACTGACTAAGGTACTCTCTGCCTCATGCAGTGATGGTGGCTGGGACAAAAAACTCATAGTAGCATTCTGGGCCTACAGTACAAACAAGAAAACACCATCCAAGCTTACCTATGAGAACCAAAGCAATTGTGCTAATGAATTTTTTTGTTCCAATCTTGAGAGTGGTAGTGCAAGAGAGATGGGATGGAAAGGAGACATGGACGGAATGCTTGTAAAGCTAGAACACCTTTCTGAGAGTTTACTCCTAGCTACCCATGCGCTAATCTGTGAAAAGGCAAGACGCAAGAGGTGGTTTGACAAACAGGTCAAACAACATGACTTTGAGCAAGGTGACCTAGAAATACTGTACTCTGTGAAGGGCAAGAATCAAAAGATGAGGTTTAGAGGATTGGGGCCTTTCAAGGTCTGCAACATTCGTCAAACTGGCAATGTGGAGCTCGAGACCTTAGAAGGAGAGTGCATAGGATTCTTCAATGGCAGTCACCTCAAGAAGTACTACCCTCCAACGCATCCACTGCATGAGCCTCCAATGCTAGAACCCTTTATGAATATAAGACTTGACACAATCACCAAGATAGAGGACAAGGATGAGTAAGGTGCAAAACCTACCTACCTATGCATATCAATGTGATTGCCTAGAAAACACATGCCGTTGATGCACTTATTGATGAGGGATTTGACTTCAATATTCTTACACATGATCATTGGGCCCTCGTTGGTCAGCTCCAACTGCAGTCTACTAACGCTAAACTCAACCATTTGGGAGATAGTCCTACTCACTACTGGAAAAGTACAAAATAGCAGTCTCTATCGAGATTGAAATC
The DNA here is from genome assembly GCF_053477565.2 of Lygodium microphyllum. Classification (NCBI taxonomy): domain Eukaryota; kingdom Viridiplantae; phylum Streptophyta; class Polypodiopsida; order Schizaeales; family Lygodiaceae; genus Lygodium; species Lygodium microphyllum. Next base: position 74,591,523 of record NC_141148.1, read on the forward strand.
CTACCTATGATCTTCTATGTGATGCTTAACACCAAGGCCACCGGTAAGGAATCACTGCTAGAACGCCCATTCAAAAAACAAACACACTCTACAATGTCAACTATGACCTGCAACGCATTCACCTTGCCATTTGCAATGTTTAGATAATGATGGCTTTTAGCAAGATAGAGAAACCAATTGATTCAAAAAGCACCAAACCCATAGAATTTCAATGAGTCTGTCAACCAAAACAACAACTAGCTGCCCCTAGACCAACTCAACCCGACACTCCCAGTGTCCCAATGGCTCCACAATCAGAAAGTAGTGCATCACATGAGCCCAAAACCAACCCATCACACAAGTAGCCGCTAAATGTCCCACTGACCAATCCATGAAACTGGCATCTGTTTCTAAGTTATCTAGTCCACCCAACCTCCCACAAGCCTCAAACCCTCCTACGAGCATAGATTTATCCTTACCCTTAGCCTCAGACTTAGCCACTAATATCGGGGATGACTTAGTCACCTACATTAGATGATTGGATGCCACCTTCACCATGCTAGCCATGAACGGCTGGACTTAGGGCTCCTAGATGAGTTATTTAGTAGAGCACATGTACACTCCTTTCCATGCACCTAGGAAGAATCTGAATTCATTTTTGTCAAGATTTCCATGGTAGTCGTGCTAATGAGATCTCTTGAGAGCAAGCTTGCAAACAACAACTAATCACATTCTATAGCAGGAGCAAAGTCTCTACAACAAGATAGAAGCTAGAAGAGCTAAAAAAGCTAGCTAGCTCTACCTCTTCTTTTTTGTGCAAATGGTATGCTCTTCGTCTCTAATGGAAACAAGAGGGCTACCAAATTATGACCAATTCCAAGCAAAGATGGGCAATCAAAACCTCCGAGTATGATCCAAACCTATGTGGCTCCTACCTTGTTTAGAGTATTGGCCATCGATTGCAATTGACCCATTAGAGGACCATGTCACCCCTATTTTGAGTGAATCTTGACCGAGGAAGAAATGCATATCGCTCCGCTGGATTAACTCTGATGACTTCCTCACCGCCGATGTCCTAACCTACATTACACATGTAGACATTGGACCTCATGATATGGACCATCACGCTCACTTGGAGTATAACCCAAACTTCTATGATTGGATCATGACAAATTAAAGCACATCAAGCATGCACTTAATGCCCTTAACCCTTCATCCTCTAATCCTAGAAAGGATTTTCATCACTCCCAGGGGGGAGAAGGTAAGGTGGAAAAGAATACATGACTTGAACATTAAATCTATCCATGGAAGAAGCTTGATGGATTTGAGCAGCACCTCCATGTAGGTGTGGAGAGAGAGAGAGAGAGAGAGAGAGAGAGAGAGAGAGAGAGAGAGAGAGAGAGAGAGAGAGAGAGAGAGAGAGAGAGAGAGAGAGAGAGAGAGAGAGAGAGAGAGAGAGAGAGAGAGAGAGGATGATGGCAGCAGAGCTTTATCGCATCAACAGAGTAGAGAGACTTCTGCAAGGGTTTTTGTTGTTGTTTTGGCATGGTGCTCTATCCCTGATTCAAGTGATGCTAGATCACAAAAGTCAAATGTTCCATTGGAGTTCCAAACGGAATCACATAAATATATTGATGTGTGTATGGACTACCAAAAATGTGCTATCAGGTTTTGAGTAGATAGGCATGTCACATGTGGTATCAAAGCAAAATAGTTATAGTGGATAATCTCGAAATTTTTTGTAAAATAAAAATTTATTATTAGATAAAGAAAAAAACACTCTTGAAAAACCTTTTTAATCATTCTATCAAATATGAAATACTATCTAACGAGAAACAATTAAGGATAGATTATTAAGATTTGCATGTCAACTAAGATATTGTAAACCATGTGAAGAATTATGATTCAATTTTATATTAATACTATATATGTTAAATTTTACAACTAATGAGAAATGAATTTTTATTCGAATGAAGAAGCTTAGTTATTATTCCTTGTATTTGGAGCTTATGTTTGCCTCAATTATGCACTCTTCAATCTTTGATTGGAGAGATAAATTCATGTGGATCCTTGATTGAATTTATAACCCATCACCCTTTTATCAAGCATGGCATTGGACCTAAAGTGATGTCTATGTTGACTCTCTTGTCTACCTTGGGACAAACTTGAAGTAGATATATGGGACCAAAGCCCTCAAAATAGCAAATTATTTATCTTTGAAAATTCAAGGTTAGACCCCACTCTTCATGTAGAAGGACAATGGATTCGCTTGAACCAATGTACTTACGAGAAAGTAGCCCATGTAATCTTAGTTGAGAGTTTTGCAATTCTAGGACACTCTCGCCACCATAACTATTATAAAGAAGGCTATCCAATCATTCCCAATACAAAACCCTAGAAATTCTCTCTCAACATTCACTTTACACAACTATTTTTAATATAATTGAATTCCATGGATAGATTTTGAAAAGAGTTCCTATCATGATGTAATACCCTTTTGGCTAATCAAATCTAAACAAATAATCTCTCTTTCTTTTTCTTTTGTTGTGAAAATATATAATATATCATAGGTCTTATTATTATAATATAAGAAGAATTACAATAGGATCTTTGTTGGCAATTAGTATTGAATTGTCTTTTCAGTGTAATGAGGGTGCTCCACCCACCATAAACCCCATGGAGAAGAAAGAGAAGAAATTTCATCTCAAAAGAAGTTAAAAACCTCTAAATTTGATGGAAAGATCAAGGTCATTGAAATGAATACTAAAGTCTTGATAGAAGCCATGGAGGATTACTTCCATGCTGCATGGACAAGCACTCCTAATCAATTGCTATGATACCTAAGTTGAAAGTGATAGAGGAGGAACATCTTTTATAAAAGAAATGGTATCAAGATAATGGAATCTCAGAGGCTACTAACACTTGTGAACATTGATAATGCTCCTACTGCTTTTAACAAACTAGTACAACACACATTCATGCTCTACCTTAATGAATTCTTCCTTTTATTCTTTAAAGACATCTTATGTGCTCCAAAGAAGAATAAGGACTTGAAGGAAAGCTCTACATCTAGTGGTATACTCCTCAAGGAATGCATGAATGAATTTATGCTACCCATGATTTGGAATTGGTAGGGATGATTCATGCTCTCAAATTTTAGAGAAATTATCTTCTTGGAACAAATTACACTTTAGAAACCAATTACAAAATTCTCAGATGGATCTTTATTCAACCTAATCTAAATATGAGACAATTAAGATGGATCAAAGTCCTACAAGAAGAAGACTTCAAGATCAAATTAGCCCAAGTAACGAGAATGTGGTTGCAGGTGCACTAATCCGCAAGCTTTCCTCAATATCCATATCTTGGAAGAACCCTCAAGGGTGGAATGATAAGATTTGATAGTATCAATGTCTAGCAACCCTATTATGCAATTGAAAGAGAAAGAAGTGGAGAAGAATCCAAGGTATCAACAATTAAGGGAAGATATCTAACTAAAAGAGCAAAGCCATAAGTCTCAATGTAAATACCAAGGTTTCTCTATTGATTTCAAGAGGATACTATGTGTTTTAGCAAGTCAAGAGCACAAAAAGAATATTCTTTGGGAGGCCCATCATTCTTCATTTTCACGATACCTAGGCTATGTCATGAGTGACAGTTAACTCCATCAAAAATAGTATCTTTGGGAGAAGTTAAGAAATTATCTTCCCATATATGTTACTAAGTGACTTAGTAATCAATGACTCAAGGTAAACCATGTCAAGATGCCAACAAAACTCCAAACCCTTGATCTTCCCCACATGATGTGGAAATTCATTAATATGAATTTTATAGTAGGGTCTCCCTCAATTTAGGGAGGGTATAGTTCAAACATGGTGGTTGTGGATATGTCAATCAAAGTAGCTTTCCTTCTTCCCATTCAAACAATGTACAAAGGTTCTCACATTATTAGACTATCTGTCAATGAGATATTTCAGCTTCATAGGTTGCCTAAAGAGAATCTTTTATGATCTAGATTCCTTGTTCACATCTTGCTTTTGGAATATCTTTTTTGAGGCTATTGAAAGACAATTATGCTTTAGTACAACTCAATGCATACTCAAATCTTTCGATTCTTCTTGAGTACCATGAGAATAGGCGATACCCAATGTCTATGCTAAATCTCATAAATGAATATTACCTTCTATGTCTTGTCTAGTGCTTCTTAAACATGATGTGAATAACAAGGATTCATGAGATAGTGTCTTTTTTTTACAAGCTTGGCACATGAGGTTTCAGAGTGATAGTATGCATCAATTCGTGGGGCATTATATCCTTGAGATCCACTAATAGATCACAATACTCTTTGAATAGATCAAAAATGTATTTTCATCTTTTGCAGTGATATCCTTGGAAACATACACTAGTTTAGGGGTTTTTCCTAGTTTATCATTCCCTCAATTGGCTCTTTGGATTGCCCTTCCCTCTTTGCACTAAGTTAAACAATGACTCAATCCCCTTTCCTATGCTTTGTAAATTTTGTGCTAGGGGGAGGAGCTCTTATCAGTTTTAAAAAGCTACCTTAATGTTCTTGTAAATATGCATCCACTTCACATGGGAAAATGTTAGGACTCAAGTTGAATTTAAAGTTACCCTTAGATGTACCTATAATGAACTCAAGAGGATGTTAGTTGTCCTTTCTGTGCTATAAGGAAAGCCTTGAAATAGTCTAGATGATAGGACTAACATAAGGGGGAGAGGCTTAGAGAGAATGCATAGGGATTCATGAGAATGTAAATAAAGTCTTACTCTTATTAAGAAGAGGATTATAGATAAGGGTGTTATAAAAGAGCACTTTAGGAACATGCCTAATTTACTTCCAGTCATTAACAGTGGTTGAGGTAGGATGAGTATATGAAAGAAGGTTGCAACACTTAATGCTAGTATAATTATACTTTGAGTAAAGATAGGGATCATGAACATGTATTTGTATGTGAATAGATGTGTTGAAAGATAGAACCCTTTGGTAGACAAAGTAATAGCCATTTCATCATAAAACTCTACTTTTCCCATTTGCATGATCTCTCATGAGTTCAATACTATCCAAAGAAATAAAGAGTTTGGCCATACCTTAGTACTCAAATAGTTCTATCATTGATAGCCTTATCCTTCCTATGAAGAAAAATGGTGTCTTCTAGAGAAATGGCGAGGTAATGTGATGAGCGATTTGCACCAACATCCACCACCTCCTACCAAGAATCACATTAAGCCTCACAATATTGTCTTTCTCTAGGTCTTTAAACTTGTGTGACAAATCTACCTCCTTTGGCTCTTGTTCCTACACAGTTTTAGGTCCATCTTTCTTTTTACTTTCTCTTACTTTATCATTCTTGAAGGGGAGGTGAGCCGCCCTCCTGAAGTGGAAGCACAAGTGGGAGCAAGAGCTACGGTGGAAGGAGCAAGAGAGCAAGAGAGAGAGACACACACAATGTGGAAACTCCAATTGTCACAATGTGCAACCGGCCTTCCCTTTATTCAAATGTCATTGAAAGAATAAAAAATGAAGTGACAATGATGGGCGCTTGCTGTAGTGTGCAAGTGCAGGTTCTATCAGTGTAGTAATACACAGGTGACTAGGCGGAGGCACCTTTACCCCCAACAACCTCCCATTTAAAGAATGAAGTGACAATGATGGGCGCCTGCCACCTGCATTATGCAAGTGTAGGTTCTATTAGTGTAGTAATACACAGGCGGCTAGGCAGAGGCGCCTTTACCCCCAACAACCTCCCACTTAAAGGTGAATGTGTTTCAATGAGAGAAGTGAGAAGAAAAAAAAGAAAAAAGACAGTACAACATGTACATAGGTACAAGAGGATGAGGAAAGACGCCAACGGCCATCAACTTCCTAAGGAAGGCAAAGCACTCTATAGAGAGACATTTCATGAGCAAGTCTGCAAGATTCTGGTTAGTAGTTATCTTGACAAGGTCAACAGACTTGTCCTCAATGACCCCACAAATGAAGTGATACCTCACCTCAATGTGTTTTGTCTTCGCATGGAAGACTGGATTCTTGGCTAACTGGATATCACTCATAGAATCAGAATGCAGTGTAGGGATAGCATTTGCAATATCAAGGTCAGCAACCAAATGGCCTCCTTGCAAGCCATAGTGATTGCAACATATTCAACCTCTGTAGTAGAAAGAGCCGTGCATTTTTGCACCCTAGACATCCATGAAACATCACCTCCAAGAAAAGTGAACACATAGCCAAATGTGTACTTTCTACTATTTGCATGTATTGCATAGTCAGAGTAAGTATATCCCATGACTCCTGTATCCTAGGGCTGCCATAACATATGCACATATCAGAAGTGCCCTTCAGGTACCTCATGATACCCTTCACACCATCCTAATGCCTCTTGCTAGGTGTAGCCATATAATGTGCCACAACACCAACTGCAAAAGCAATATCTAGATGGGTGGCTACCATGGCACTACCCATTGCAGATGCATAAGGAATTTTGGCCATCTCGGCCCTCTACTCATTTGTTTGTGGATAATTGGCCTGTGATAACTTCACATGAGAAGACAATGGATAGCCAATAGGCATTACATCCTGCATATGGAAGCACTCAAGGAATTTATGAATGCACTCTCTCTATGATAGATAGAGTAGTCCTTGATGCCTATTATGTGTAATGCACATACCAAGAATATGAGAGGCCTGTCCCAAATCTTTCATCTCAAAGCTCTTCTTGAGTTGAGATTTAAGAGCATCTAGCTCATCATGAGATTTCCCTGCCAAAAGCATGTCATCCACATAGAGTATCAAAATCAATAAAGATTCATCATGGGCTTTCTTCATGTACAAGCACGGATCCATAACACTACAACTCTAGCCCTGTGACTGCATAAATGCATCAACCTTATGATACCATTCCCTAGGTGTCTTCTTCAAGCCATAAAGACTTTTCCTCAATTTGCACATTAGGTGTTCCTTGCCAGGCTCTACAAAGCCCTTACGTTGCTCCATGTAAATCTCATCATACAAGTCCCCATGTAATAACGCCATATTAACATCCAACTGATATATGTCCAAGTCAAGCTATGCAGCCAAAGCCAAGACTAAGCATAGGGTGGTCATCTTAACCATAGGAGGGAAGATCTTATCAAAGTCAACACCATGCTCTTAGTTAAAACCATTTGCTACCAATCTGGCCTTGTATGCTAACCTGGGGTGTCTAGGAATACTTTTCAACTTGTACACCCACTTGCAAGGCAAAGCCCTCTTGCCACTAGGCAAGGAAACCAAATCCCATGTACGATTCTTATGCAATGAGTCAATTTCAGACTGTATAGCCCTCTCCTAGGAGTGACTGTCACCCTTATGCATAGCCTCATCATAGGTGAGAGGCTCTCCTACATCTATAACCAAGACATAATTTATGGAGGGCTCATAATAGTTAGGAGATCATCTATCTCTAGTAGAATGCCTCAATGCAGGCTGTGTTGCCTGTCTAATATCCTATCTAACATCATGTCTAACATCCTGTCTAACATCATGTCTAACATCTTGGCCATGGATCTCAACTAGTGCAGGTTGCCCAGCTAGTTGTGCAGGAGCAAGGGGCTCCTCTTAAAAGATAACCCTACATATCTCAACAACTTTCTTAGGCTGCATATGCATTTTGTCCTCATGAAACACAACATCATGGGGCTGCGGATAACTTTCCACGCTGTAGATCCGAAAGATGATATCCCATCTCACATGCATCTCCATAGCCAAGAAATATGCATTTCACACTTTTAGGATCCAACTTATTGCGTTTATCCTTGGGCACATGGAAAAAGGCCTCAAATCCAAAGATACGCAAATGAGCATATGAGGGAGGCTTTCTTGTCCATATCTCCTTGGCAACCTAGAAGTTAATACCACTGCAAGGTGACTTGTTAATGAGATGCACTGTAGTAGAGACTGCTTTAGCCCAAAAATGCTGTGGTAAGCATGCTTGGTTAAGCATACTGATGTAGACCCTCTCTTAGAAAGTTCTATTCATACGCTTAGCCATACCATTTTGGAGGGGTAGTCAATTGACTCTTAGTACCCCACTCATCACAAAACTGCTCAAAAGCATGTGAGACATACTCACCCCCATTATTTGTCCTTAGGCATTTCAGCCTAGACTGGTTCTCAGTTAAAGCAAGCCAATGTTGAAATATTTCCAAGACATCAGACTTCTGCTTTATGGAATAAGCCCAAACCTTACGTGAAAAGTCATCAATAAATGTAATGAAGTACTTCACACCCCCTAGTGACTAACAGGGCATGGGTCCATAAACATTAGAATGCACAAGATCCAATAGCTCACCTATGCGTGACATACCAGACTTCTTATGCGAATTCCTAGTTTGCCTACCATATAAACAATGATCACATGGCGCAAAGTCAGAAGAGTCAAAAGGCGGGATATACTGCAAAGCACGAAGCATTTTCATTCCTTAAAGAGACATATGCCCCAAACGAGCATGCCAAAGAGATACATGTGGGATAAAACCCACTGCCAAAACATGATCAAGAGTAGAACCAGATACAACCAAGGAGTAGAGGTTACGAGACTTGGCACCTCTTGCAAGAACAAGCCTACCATGAGTTATCTTCCATACAGAATCACCAAAGCATATATGATAACCTGCATCATCAAGCTACCCAACAGACATAAGGCTTTAGTCAATGCGGGTACATGATGCACATTATGAATAATTAAAGCGCTACCATAGGGAAACTGTAGAGTGACATCACCAATGCCAACAATAGCAAGAGGTCGATCATCATCTAAGCACATAGTATCGGATACATTGCAATAGGTATGAAACCACTCACGATAGGGGGGTCACATGAAAAATCACACCCGAATCCAAGAGCCAACACTGTGCATGAATAGATTGAGCCTCAGTCAGCTGAGAGGCATAACATGAAGAGTTGCGAAGATGTAGTCACCATCGGACTCCTCATGCTGCATGACATTTATCTCCTCATTAGCTGGACTTTGCATGCATAATTTTGCGATCATTGAATTTCTCCTGCACTTTTTCTTTCCCCTTTTCTTTGCACTTGTCATCACGCATCTTATGGAAATGTGACCATATGTGTCATGCTTTCCCACAATAATGACATGTAAGATCAGACTTACGTCCACGAGACGACTTGCTACGTCCACGTGACTTAGATTGGGACTTATGAGAGTCCTTTCCATGATTATCATTATCTTTCTTGCCACTCCTACCATCTCTAATGGATACAACATGTGAACTACGGGAAGCATAATTGTTTTTCCTGTTAATTTCTTCAGTCAAAAGAGCATTCACTACATTTTGTAATTTTAGCCCATCAAGTTTGTTGGTATAGATCACAGTGTGAAATACATCCCAAGACTCAGGTAAAGTACCAAGAAGAAACAAAGGATGCAGATTATCCTAAAACTCAATACCCTGTTGAAGCAGATTCTTCATGATAGAATGAAACTATCTAAAGAGAGCAGACAATGGGTCCCCTCCTTCATGCGAAGATCCTTTAAGCCAATACATATGTGAAACACGGCTCTACTTTGCATAAAGTTTTTGAATCTTTTTCCATAGATTCCATGCACTCTAATCTTCATCTTCAACAACATTATTATGGACCTCTTTAGAGAGTGATAAAATGATAGTTGACTTGTATAGTGCATCTAAATCATCCCAACCATCATCATCCATATTCTCTGGTTTAATACCTTTGTTTCTTAGTGGCTTAATTTGCAAATTTTGCACCAAAACCTACCATATTTGAGACTTCCAATAGCCATAGTTGGTGCCATCCAACTTGGCAATGTTAAAAAAAGTTGTATCTTTTAGATGACCATCCATAATGAGTCAAACAGAGATAGACTATGTAGAAAACGACCTATTGCAATTAGTAGTAAACATGCCAAAACCATTGCCAAAACAAGCTAAAAATAAGAGAAACTGCTAATATGACTAGATATCCACCAAATAGTATCAAAAGCACATTAAAATGACATGATTAAGCTTAGTAAAATGATCACAGTCTGCATAAAACAACTTGTTGTAAAAAATCACAGTAGTGAGAAAAAGAGAGCAAACAATAAGCTAACAGTGATCCAAAGTCAAGTATGACTGCCAAGTCAGATGTTGCATGAAGTAGACATGCAACAAACACTGTAACAACCAAGAACCATGAGCCAAATACCCAAATACTTGACAAAGGTCAGTGTATGTTTAGAGAGAAGACGGATCAAATCAGCCCAAAAGCATCAAATGCAGATAAGTATATATTAAGTAGACAAGTATATATCAAGAGCATAGACATGTAAGATATCTTGGTCTCATCTACTCAAGAAGCTCAATTGCATAAACCACAAGCTCTGCAATATCCAGAGATATCATGAAGCTCCCAATGGCAAAAATATCGATGTCAATCAAGCAACTAAGCTCAAAGATAACATGTGAATGCATAAGACATCTCATAGCCAAGACCGTACATCATGAGAGCACCAAGAGCATGTAAGCGATCAAGCATCTGATAGTATCTATGTACATCATGTTCGAACCCAAGCCAATCTCTGACAAGCCAAGAAACATCATGTATAAACCCAAGTCAATCTCTATTGACAAGCCAAGAAACATCCAAAAGAGCTTCCAAAGTATCCAATTGCAAGCCCACTTGAAGCTTTGTCACTAAATTGATTGCTTATTACACATTCTCTATTTAATAAATTCATGTCAACAAATTAATGACTCACTTTTCTTGAAGTGTTGATGATGATCTAGCATGGCCATGAGACCATTTAGAGACCAGTATTCCTAGTGCATCACTTAATGGTGTGATCAGAGCACTGGATGATCTAGCATGGCCATGAGATCATTTAGAGACCAGTATTCCTAGTGCATCACTTAATGGGGTGATCAGAGCACTGTGACAGGGATATTTGGTACATGTAGTAGAAGTTATGAAGGGGAAAAGAAGTATCTGCCAAGTGTAAGAGTGTACACAAGAACCAAGGAGTTACACATAAATAAAGATGGATTGAGTTCTAAGAAGAGGAAGTGCATTAGCATTGTGTATATGTATTTATGTGTGCATCTAGGGATGCCTAAGAATGTTTACTTGTGTGTGATGAGCATTGCATTCATTTGGGGTCATCCTCTCCCCTACAAGTCAAGGTTTAAGGTATTTTCTTTCATTAAGAAAGACGAGAGAGGGAATTCTCTCACTAAGAAAGACGAGAGACGTGATCCTGTGGAAGTGAGGAGAGAAGTGATTTTCTCTTTCTAAGGTCTAAAATGACACAAGATTTTGTGTGGAGTTCAATCTTAAGGTTGAGGCCCAAGGCAATCTAATAAACTCTCCTTATCTATGACTCAAGGTGGTTGCATGGACCACAAGTTAAGAGTACAGTTTAAAAAGCTATTTTTTAAAAAATCCATTTTTAAAATATCTCGCAATAGAAAAATGATCTCTAAAAACGGGCCGCGTAAGTTACCGAAAACAACGAGATCTACAACTTTTGTGTTGGACATTTTTTCATCCAAACAAGGCACAAAGAGATATCTCGAAATTAGTGCTGCAGAGTGGAACAACCACATCTTACATGAAGATCAACTCAACTCTCTCTCCAAGAAGAGAAGCTCTTGAAAGCCTATAAAAGAGGAGGCTCTCCTTGGGTGTAAGGGGGAGGTGAAGGAAGCATCACTTTGCATGTATCCAATAGGAGAAGAGAAGGTGCAAGTGCTGCGGAAGCCCTGCTGAAATCAAGTGCTGTGGAAGCTCTACTGAAATCAAGTTCCAAGAGGAGAAGAGAAGGTACAAGTGCTGCAGAAGTTCTGTTGAAATCAAGTGCCAAGATGAGAGCCCTATACATATTGTGTAAGAGAGAAGGAGACTCAAGAAGGATCAAAAGGTACCAACTTCCAAGTTGTGCACCGGTTGTATACCATGCAAGGAACCATGATCTTGTTTCCAAGATCTACCATATAACGGAGGAGCTTTCTCCTTGTTAATAATATAACTCCACAAGGGGGGGACTGGCCCATCTTCCAATCCCTAGTGTGTTGCCAATTTCTCTACCTCTCTCTCTACATCTTTCTTTTCTCTCATCTATTCTCCCTCTGTGCCAATATAATATTCGCCATATATATTTTAAGTATATAAGAAAGTCGAGCATGTATCTAAGATGTTATAACAATGGTATTAGAGCAGGTCTCTTTGCTTTTCTCCAAGTAAAGGCGATCCTTACAAGAAGAAGGTAAAGATGGCAACTGATGAAGCACCTACAAGTGAGCAATTACAGGCTCAATTTGATAGAGTATCGTAGCTTGTTGGAGATTCCCGAAGTACATCAATTGATCGACAGCTTAAGGGCAAGGGAAGAAGCTACTTATGAAGGACTGAATCCTCCAAAAGACAATGATACTAGAGGAAACAAAATTGCACCAATTGATGGTGAAGATGCAAAGCATCCAATTGTTGAGAAGCGTCCTAGAAGGAAGAAGGATTCTCGGGTCAAGAAGAGTAAAAAGACCTCACCTCGAGTGAGGCGGATAAGGAGGGTAGCTACTCCCCTGATTACTCAAGTTCCTCCTCCTCCTTATCATCTTCTAGTTTCTACTCTCTTGGTTCTAAGTCTCGTGCAATCCACAAATGGACAAAGAGGGACCATAAGAGGAGAAAGCTTAAGAAGACTAAGACTTTCGAGTCTGGGGATAAGGACATAAAGTTTGACTCTTACTCCGGTAAGAGAGATCTTGCTAAGGCGTTAGCCTTTGTTAGGAAATTTGAAGTTGCTTTTTTTTATGGTAATTTCTCAAAGAAGTCTAAGCTAAGGCATATAGGCATGCACTTGAAAGACACCACCAGTAATTGGTGGTTGACTCTCATTTTGGAGGGAAAGAAACCTATGACTTGGGAAAAGTTCAAGAAGAATTTTTATACTCAGTTCTTGCCTCCTGATTTTGAGAATGATGTCAAGAAGGAGTGGGATTGGCTAGGCCAGAAAGAGCATGAAAAAGTCACTAGTTATGCGGACAAGTTTTGGTCTACTCTTCTCAAGGTTATTCCTTTCATGGAGATCAAAGATGAAGAGAATAAAAGAAAGTTTGAAGCTGGCCTACTCCCTCATTTACACAGAACCATGAAGGTGTATCCACATGAAACCCTATCTCGCATGATGGAGTCTGCCATCATAGCTGAAAGTTTGCATACACCTGGTACATCTTGAAAGTTGGAGATGAGTTCTTATATAGAGCTATACAAGAGTAGCTCTATGATCAACTAAGAGACAGGACTAATCGAAGAAGACCTATCTTTACCCATGATCAATATTCAAAGGCAGGGGGTAACAAGAAGAAGTACAAGTATCTCTCACCCTCTGAGATACAAAAGTACAAAGAGGAAGGAAGGTGCTTTCTTTGTGGTGAGTTAGGGCATATGAAGCCTAATTGTCCTCACAAAAGGAAGGAAGCAAATGTAGTTAAAGATCCTTCTCCGCCATCCTCAAATTCTGTTTCGGATGTGCAAGCTAACACTCATTCAAATGAGATGAAAAGACAACTCTTAAAGGGTTGGGCGACACTCAACAATCAATGAGTTTTGATACTCTTTGATCCAGGGTCCACAGATAATTTTGTGTCAGCAGATACTATTGAAAGGTTACAAATTCCACTAGATCAATTGGGAACACCAATTGGATCAGGTTCGGCATTTGAAGGACTTACAACCAATTCTACTCCTATCCAAGGGAAGTTGAATCTTAGAATTGGGGATTACCACGAGCAAGAATCTTTTCTACTTGCACCCATAGGTAACTGTGATGTTATCTTAGGCATGCCTTGGCATTAAAAGATTAGACCTCTTCTCGATTTTGTTAAGAAGACCCTTGCATTTTAATTCAAGGGTCAGAACATAGTATGCATTGTTGATGCTCGAGATTGGCATGTGCCAATGGTTAGTCATGTTAGCATTTCTAAAGAAATGAAGAAAGCTATTTCTACGTACATGATTTTTGTGAGAGAGTCAAAAGAAACTAATGATTCAAGGGCACTTGGTGCCTCTAATGAACACACAATACAAACTAATGCTTCTAAGTCTTAGACTTTAAAAGAACCCCTCTCTTTCATTGATCAAGCTAGACATGACTTTGTTAAATAATATGAAGATTGTTTTAGTGATTCACTCCTAGGAGAGTTACCTCCTAAGCTCCTGGAAGATCACACAATTGAACTTATCCTAGGTAATTCACCACCTAATCAACCACCTTACTGAGTAAGGGCAAGTCAGCAAGAGGAGATCCTAACACAAGTAAACGAATTGTTGGAAAAAGGGTTAGTTCAACCTAGCTCTTCTCCATACTAATCTCTAGTCTTACTTGTTCAAAAGAAAGACGGTTCTTTCCGTATGTGCATAGACTACATATCTTTGAACAAGATCACAATCAAGAATCATTTTCCTATCCCAAGGATAGATGATATCTTGGATAAGTTGCAAGGGGCTAGTATCTTTAGTTGCATTGATCTCAAGAGCGGTTATCACCAGATATGGATAGCACTTGAAGATGTTCATAAGATAGCTTTTTGTATGACATTTGGACTATACGAGTTCTTAGTCATGCCATTTGGTTTGACTAATGCACCCACCACATTCAATCGAATGATGGAGAGAATTTTTAGACCTCACTCAAAGTTCACATGTGTCTTCTTTGATGACATTCTAATATTTTCACAATCTAAAGAAGAGCATAGAAAACATATATCTATTTTTTTTCAAGAGCTTCACAAGCATAGACTACATGTTAATGCTAAGAAGAGTGAAATTTCCTTTTGGAAATTCATTACTTAGGCCATATTGTTTCTCATAATTTGGTGAGAATGGATCCTGAGAAGATTCGAGCCATTGTTGAATGGCCTACACCTAATTCTGTACATGAAGTTAGAAGTTTCTTGGGCCTATGTTCATACTATAGCAGGTTCATATGAGGTTTTGCATATGTTGTATCTCCTCTACATGACCTTACTAAGAAGCAAATGCCTTTTTGCTGGGGATCAAGGAAACTACAAGCCTTTGAAAGAATTAAGTTTCTTGTGACTCAAGAACCAGTTCTCATAGTTCCAGATCTTCAAAAACCTTTTAAGTTCACTGCGATGCTTTTGGGGATTGTATTGGAGTTGTGCTTAACCAAGAGCATCATGCAATAGCATTTGAGAGCTGACACCTCAAGGACCATAAGCTACATGCTCCAGTATATGAGAAAGAGCTTATGGCGGTGGTACATGCTCTTCAAGTATGGAAACACTATTTAGTTGGTGTAGATTTTGTTATTAAAACAGATCACCAAGGTCTAAGATACTTCCTCACTCAGAAGAAGCTCTTAGAGAAACAGATGCATTGGGCAAATTTCTTATCTATGTTTCATTTTCAAATCCTTCACACATCTAGAACTAAGAATGTGGTAGTAGATGCTCTACCATGGCAACCTCAAGTGAATGCAATCATAAGTGTTTACCATAACAAGTTCATGGATTTACCCAAAATTTATGCAATTGATTTTGACTTCTCAACTATATGGGATCAGCTTAACTTAGGTCAGTTGATTACACCTTACTCAATTTGAGATGGTTATTTGTATCATCATTAAGTAATTTTTGTACCATTACCATTGTGACACAAGGTAATGGATGAAGCACATGCATCTCCATATGCTGGACATAGGGGTATTCTACCCACTACTCAAGCATTGGAAAGATATTTCTTTTGGCCCACTCTTAGAGCTAACATTGAAAGATATGTCCGCGAGTGCAAGGTATGGTAAAAAGTAAAGTATAACAGGCATAAACCACCTAGTCTACTAAAGCCATTACCTATTCCCAATGAGCCATGGGAAAGTATAGCCATGGACTTTATCATGGAGCTTCCTTGCACACAAGCAGGCAATGATGCAATCTGGACTATCATTGATAGATTCAGTAAGCAAGCTCAATTTATACATGTGTGAAAGACAATCAAAGACGATCATATGGCTAAGCTATTCATTGCTCATATTTTCAAGCATCATGGCATGCCTAAGCCCATTATAAGTGATTGAGATCCCCGCATGACCAACCTCTTTTGGCAAGCTCTCTTCGAGAACCTTGGTACAAAGTTAACATTTTCATCCTCAAACGGATGGGCAGAGTGAAAGTGCTAATTCTACAGTCTTGGACCTTTTTAAATCCTATGTCTTTGATAATCAAAGAGAATGGGAAAAGTATTTGCCTTTAGTAGAGTTTACATACAATAATACAGTGCACTCTAGTATTGGTGAGGCACGCTTTGAGATCATCTATGGTAAGCCTCATTTACCACCTATTCTTCTTACAAAGGATAAGATCTTTGCAGAGATGAGTTTGTTAGAGACATTGATACAAGTTTCACTCAAGTAAAAGTTGCTATCCAAAGGACACAAGAGAAGCATAAATGCGAAGTAGATAAGCATCGTCATAAGTTAGATCTCAAGTTGAGACAGTATGTTCTTCTTAAGTTTGAGAAGGCTCACTTGAAGAAGCAGAAAGGTCAAAAGGGTAAAGTGGTTAAGCTTTCTAATTGCTATTATGGTCCTTTCAAGCTCATAGATAAGATAAATGATGTGACTTTTTGTTTGGATCTACCAAGTCATTGGAACATTCATAATGCTTTCCATGTAAGTTTGCTACGTCTCTATATTGGAGAACCTCGAATGAAACCAATCAAGGAAGATTTACATGACATAGAAGAAACAGAAGCGTTCCTTGTGCCTGAAAGAATTTTATACTATCAGGACAATACTCTAAGGTCAGGCAAGGTATTATAGAAGTATCTGATTAAGTTTAAGAATTATCCCCCATTGGACGCTCAGTTTATGACTGAGAGAGAACTACAAGACTTTCCAGATCTTCTTAAGGACTATGTATCCTCTCTATAGTTGAGGTCAACTGTTTAGAAAACAGAGGGACGCCACTAAATTGATTGCTTATTACGCATTCTCTATTTAATAAATTCATGTCAATAAATTAATGACTCACTTTTCTTTACATGTTGATGATGATCTAGCATGGTCATGAGACCATTTAGAGACTTGTATTCCTGGTGCATCACTTAATGGTGTGATCAGAGCACTGGATGATCTAGCATGGCCATGAGACCATTTAGAGACCAGTATTCCTAGTGCATCACTTAATGGGGTAATCAGAGCACTGTGACGGGGATATTTGGTACATGTAGTACAAGTTATGAAGGGGGAAAGAAGTGTTTGCCAAGTGTAAGAGTGTACACAAGAACCAAGGAGTTACACATAAATAAAAATGGATTGAGTTCTAAGAAGAGAAAGTGCATTAGCATTGTGTATATGTATTTATGTGTGCATCCAGGGATGCCTGAGAATGTTTACTTGTGTGTAATGAGAATTGCATTCATTTGGGGTCATCCTCTCGCCTACAAGTCAAGGTTTAAGGTATTTTCTTTCATTAAGAAAGATGAGAGAGGGAATTCTCTCACTAAGAAAGACAAGAGACGTGATCCTTTGGAAGTGAGGAGAGAGGTGATTTTCTCTTTCTAAGGTCTAAAATGACACAAGCTTTTGTGTGGAATTTAATCTTAAGGTTGAGACCCAAAGGAATCTAATGAATTCTCCTTATCTATGGCTCAAGGTGGTTGCATGGACCACAAGTTAAGAGTACAGTTTAAAAAGCTATTTTTTGAAAAATCCATTTTTAAAATATCTCACAATAAAAAAAAGATCTCTAAAAACGGGCCATGTGGATTATCGGAAACAACAAGATCTACAACTTTCATGTTGGACATTTTTTCATCCAAACCAAGCACAAAGAGATACCTCAAAATTAGTGCTGCAAAGTGGAACAACCACATCTTGCATGAAGATATACTCAACTCTTTCTCTCCAAGAAGAGAAGCTCTTGAAAGCCTATAAAAGAGGAGGTTATCCTTGGGTATAAGGGGGAGGTGAAGGAAGCATCACTTTGCATGTATCCAAGAAGAGAAGAGAATGTGCAAGTGCTGTGAAAGCCCTGCTGAAATCAAGTGTTGCGGAAGCTTTGCTGAAATCAAGTTTCAAGAGGAGAAGAGAAGGTGCAAGTGCTGTGGAAGCTCTGCTGAAATCAAGTCCCAAGATGAGAAGAGAAGGTGCGAGTGCTGCAGAAGCTCTGCTAAAATCAAGCACCAAGAGGAGAGCCCTACACATATTGTGTAGAAGAGAAGGAGACTCAAGAAGGATCAAAAGGTGCCAACTTCCAAGTTGTGCAAGTGTTAGCCGGTTGTATACCGTGCAAGGAACTGTGATCTTGTTTCCAAGATCTACAAGTAAGAATTGGCTTATGTGTA
The DNA here is from genome assembly GCF_053477565.2 of Lygodium microphyllum. NCBI lineage: Eukaryota > Viridiplantae > Streptophyta > Polypodiopsida > Schizaeales > Lygodiaceae > Lygodium > Lygodium microphyllum. Next base: position 74,609,884 of record NC_141148.1, read on the forward strand.
ACGGAGGAGCTTGCTCCTTGTCAATAATATAACTCCACAAGGGGGGGGGACGGGCCCATCTTCCAGTCCCTAGTGTGTTGCCAACAAGCTTTCCATTATGTCCAAGAGACAAGAAAGCTCCAAGACCTCTCATAGAAGCTTTGAACTCTATGCATTCTTTTAAAGAGATGTAGATAGAATGATCCAAGAACGTCCAAATTAAACTCTCCAATGATAATATCCCACTTCTTGATCAAGATTTTCCATCAAGAGTACTCCCATGAACCATTTGATCCAAGATTTGATGAGGAGTGCTTCAATACGGATGCCTCTTGATTAGAAGTTGATGCTTGCTCTTCTAGGTGTGATGCTTGCTCTTCAATACACCTAGAAGAGCAAGCATCAACTTCTAATCAGCTCCATTCTTCAATTGTGATGGGAAATCCTTACAATGTTGGTTCTATCCTTTGTGTAGAGGTCTCAGGAAGTGGTATTTGTCAAAAGCCCCTTGACAATGAAGAGAAATTGCCAAGATTTTGCTTGCTATCCATAACAATCCCTGTTAGGATTTATGAGAATCATGGGATGTAAAAAATGGTTGAATCCTCTCCATAGGTTGAAGTAGGCATTGTAGTTGATCAACAAGAAGCTTGAGATGAGCTACAAGAGCTCAAAAATCTTCATGATCACGAGTAGTACAACACCCTACATTTTCGGCACAAATAGTGTGAGTGCATGCTAAAGTACTATGAGATCAAGAGGTGGCTAATAAGCCATTTGAGTACTCACAATGGGAAGCTTGGAGCATGGCAGCTTAAGCTATTGGGTCCATTTTGATAGTAGAGATCATGGGAGAGAGAGAGGATGGAGGTTTTGGCTATGGAGGTTGAGGGAAGCTTGGGGCAAGAGAGAGAAAGACTGTTTTGTAAGAGTAACCCTTTCCCTCTCAAAAGTAACCCATACTAAACCCCATTTTAACCCTGGTTACTTGTAGTTTCTCAATTCTCCTCAATTTTTGGACCAAAATGAGGTCACGACCTGCCAAGTTGGCTATAGCCCCACCATTGTCCACAGGGTAATGCAGAGATTCTCCATCTTAGTCACAATTTGTGACAAATCTCCATGTCTGACTATTGTTATGGAATAAGTACTCTCGTGTGACTAATTTTTAATTGTGGTTTTCACTCCCTAGTCATTGCAACTAGATCTAATGCATGAAAATGTCTAACAAGATCTAAACTAATGCTTTGATACCAATGTAATGAAGGGATCTTATAACTAAATCAAACTTTCCTAATCTAATGGAATCAACAAGGAATTGACATGGAAAAGAAGCTGAAATGTATTAACCTAAGGAAACATGAAAGAAATGCTTGAAACAAGCTGATGCCATGGAAACTCACCTCCATGTAGGTGAAAGACATGAACTAATGTGACTACCAAGAAAACTTACATGACTTCCAAGTTCATAATGACAAAAGGTCCTAACTTTGGCTAGGGCTGCCTATTTATAGCAAACCCTAAGCCCTAGTTCTCTAATCTTATTACAAAGACTTTTAGCCTATCATTGGCCTTATTTATTTGTCATTGGCCTTATTTACTTCATTACATTGTGAGAGTAGAAGAAGCTTCCTCCATTAGTCTCATTATAAGGAGTTCATTGAGTAACTTTACTTCATGTACACAAAGACAATGAAATTAGTATGAAGAAAAATGATAACTAATGGTGAGTCTAGCTCAAGTCGAGAACTATTAGGAGACTTCAAACCATCCCGAACATAAGTTTTCCCCATCATATTCATATCCCACCGTTGGGTACCCTAGCCCTAAACGAGGTCAATATAACCCTATGACACCTATCTTCTAATTGGAGTGTCTTTAGTGCCCATCATCATGGAATGTGTCGTTGAGAATTTCTTCCCTATCATAGGATCGATGAGTGTCAACTTATTGATTAGAGCTCCACTAATTCTTATACCACCATATAACGAACCATTTCTCACATGTTTGACCTCTCATTTAGATGACAATCAACACTCACATCAATTTATGGAAATTGGGACTTGGGAAATTCCCAAAATCCCACTTTCAAATATGGATCAAGATTTAGCCATGTGGTAAAATATTTATCACTTATTTGAAATTGGGACTTGGGAAATTTCCAAATTCTCTAATATGGTGTTTTAGGTGGAAGTCATGACAATAAGGTTGGGAGGAGAGTTCATGCCAGCAATAATCTAATCACATCACAATAGTGATGATACATCGCTTCACCCTAATCCACAAATCTACACATCCAAGCACAAGCATTTTTATCAACAATAAACTCTTTAATTGACCATCTATATGGCAGGAAAATACCAATGCACGATCCTTACCTTCTATAGGGCAGGAAAATACCAATGCATGATCCTTACCTTCTATATTAACACATGCATCTAAGAACAAGGTACTATTCCAAAATACTTCACACCTTATAGTTATTCCAATGGTATTACCATAGTATGATCCTTATATTTCTCATAAGTACAACCAACATGCACTAGGTTATATTCAATGAAACCTCCATTCTAAACTACTTCCATCAATGTAGGGAAAGTCACACACATTCCATAATCGGTCTTTTAACATATCCTCATTATTAATATAAGTTACTTGCAATATCCCAAATGCGAATCTCTTTACCTTGTACTAACCTTGTTTTAAATCAATTCAAGGCTTTGCCTTAGGGTGGCTAAAGGAGGCTCAATTATATCCTAAGGTTCTCACTAGTGTATACACATAAGTCTGGCTAACCTTCTCATAGTATTGTTTTGACCCATGAGTAGATCTTCATATTTCCCTAGGAATTCTACTTCTATATGTATACTTAGGAAATCCTAATCCACTCTACCATTGGACTAATTAATTTACTAATTTCCCTTTTTATTTTTATTTACCAATCCACTCAAATATTGGACTAATTTTCCATTTTCTTTTTATTAGAAGGATAATTATTACATCTTCTTATAAGCTCTAATGCCATTATGGCTATGTAAAGTTGAGCTACATGAATAATTAGACTCTTTCATGGTATATTAGGTACACAAAAATAATACAATCTCCCAAGGCTCCTAAGGTTGGTGGTCTTGGTAGCATTAGTATTATGCATTATTATTCTAAGAAAAACATCTCCTTGTTTATAGGAACCTTGATGAGTTCCATTATTCTAAATCCCATAGTTATGGGTTTACCCTCAATTACTTATTAAGAACATCACATGATTTCCTTCTCCTAGTGATATGCATTCTATTCTGCCTTACTCTATGTTTTGATTCAAATCTCAATTTAGCTTGTTAACACTAATGTATCTAGCATATTAGATTCTAAGATTATAGTTATTTTAAAGGAGAAAACTCTTACTTGGCTTTTGAAGGTCCATTCGTATCCAAGTATGAGCAAATAGATCCCAACCCAAAAGTTGATGTTAGTCATTTCAATACTATCCTTAATGCTTGTGGTATTCTTTGACTTCCCTTGATTTGTCCTTGGAATCCCTAAGCATATTTGGAGCCTTCTATGTTGATAAGGCTAATGGTATAGGTGTTGGGATATCATGTGTCTAATAAAGTCATAGAATTCATATGCATAGGTGGTAATATATTGATAGCTATTGGAAACAATGATTAGAAGATAGGTTGATGGTGATTATGATGAAAAGGCTCTTTCTTGGGCCTTTTTTTTTTCACTTCATGCATTCCCAAAGCCAATATATAGAAGAAAAGTATAAAGTATTCCACTTTTCTAACTAAACCTTATGGGATGCAAATTGTCAAGAGGCCTATTTGCGCACCATAGTGTCATGATTACTATTGGTGTTTTTTATCATTATTTGACATGAATCTTGTGACAATATAATGAAGGGTAAGTAAATTTCTTTTTTATCTTTTATATGACTAGTTAGAATGTAAAATGTTTTGGAAATTTTGAACCTACCATAAATGTTGTTTGCATGCAAAACATACTAGAGTAGTGACATCCCTTCCATCCGAATTCTTTCATGCATGCTAGTGGTGTTTGCTAATATTTTTGTGAAAAAATTTTCAAAAATATTTTTTTCTCCTTTTGAGAAAAATAATCCATATTGGAAAAGGGATAAATATAATTTTTTATACTCAATTGAAGGTTTTTTAAGGCAAAATTTATGCTTAAATACAAGAGAATAACTATAAGTGGTTGGCTCACTTCTTTCACTTAGGGAAGAAAATATTTGATTGTTTATAGTAGTCTTCTTGCCTTTATTCTTGTAGTTTAGTGGTGATTGCTACAGTGATGAGTATATCTAATGGGTGAGGAACCAAGCAATCAAAATTCTCATTGACAAACATGGTGAGATGCCACTAGACACAAAGTCTCCATACATTAGGGGAGTGGCTCCTAGAAAGAAGGAAGCTATATATAAGCAAGCAACTACAATCAAAAAGCTAGCAAGCTCCAAAAAACCTACTACTACTATGAAGAAGCTTCCTATTGCAAAAAATTATAATGTTTCCAACACGCCTACTGTAGTTAAGACATTTGGTGCTACCAAGAAGCTTGTTGTTGTGGGAAGAAGCCTATTGTTGCTAAAACTCCATTTTTTGCCACAACAAAGTTGGATCCTAAAATGAAAATGGGGAAGAGCCCTACTACAAATGAGGGTGCACATAAAAAATCACTAAACAAGAAATGGATGGAAACTAAAGAAAAGGGTGTAGATAACAATATCAATTGAGGAATGAAGGGCAAGAGACTCTAGCTAGGGTAGTGAAAAATGAAAAGCCAAGGAAGAGACAAGAAGCACAGGAAACTCTAGGTAGGGAAGACTAAAGCAAGAGCCCAAATAAGATCCAAAGGTAAAAAACTCCATCGGGGTAACCCTAAACGAAAAACTTGTGGGATACACCATAAGAAGCCACAAAAAAGGCACTAGAGAAAGCTCAGAAGACACTTCTCAAAAGGCCTTAAAAGAAAACCCTCGATACGAGAGAAAACTCCATGCAACCCCTAGAAGGAATTTCATGAGGACTCAATGGAGGCCTCTAAGGCCAGTGCCACTCCTAGGATGCCCAAATAGACCCCAATTGGGAATAGCTAAGGCAAACATGTGAAATATATCATTGTACATACATTACCTTTTTTTTTTGAAATAAATACAAGCTCAATGATTTTGATTTATTGTTTTATTTGTTCTCTTTTGAAATTGTAATTCTAAGTGTTATCCATGTCTTTTTATATGTTAGACTATGCCAAGAGAATATTACAAATCTCATAGATTTGTCAATTGTCAGTAAGGCACATGAGAATTGACCAAAGTTCTGAGTTAAGGATTTACAAATCTTCTAATTCCTTGTTGGGGAAACTTACACATGGATAAGATTTTTCTACCCTTCTTCCAATCACTTTACTAATGAATGCTAAACCAAAATCTCATATCCATGGTTGTAGATAGACTTTGAAGGGCCTCTCTAGTATTTGCTAATGGTCATTTCTTGTTTGCTAATAGACTCTTTGGATCATTATGCTTCAAATGGATAGTTACAATAAAGAACTCATTGATTTCCTCATAGTCTAGAGGTGCCCGTGCGCCCTTAATTCCTTCCATCTCCTGTGTGGAAACTTAGATGTATTGTTTGTCTTGGAATAACAAGATGAGTGAGGTCCTTTGAAAATTTCTAGAGAATTAAATTACCCTTGTATACTTTCTCCATTTACCTCTCGTCTAATCCATAGATTTAACCATTGTGGTGGATGACATTTTCCTACCCAACCACATGATTTTTGTTCTTTACAAACTTATTACTCAAAAAATTGATCAAAATATATGAATTTTGATAAAATAAGATAAATCAACTCTTTTTTATATCCTCCCAATGTTCATAGATTTTTAAATATCTTCAATGACCTTCAACTTGAAGCTATGGATTATTTGAGCATCGTGAGTTTCCCAATTTGTCAAAGGGTTAAGATTAGGTAAAGGAATCTCTTCCAACATTTCACAAGTGCCTATGGAATTGAGGAAAAAGTACGAGTTTTTGAGTAAAAATTTTAATTATTTCCAATGAAAAAGGTTGGAGAATGATCAAGGTAAATAAGGGTGCAAATCTTTTGAGTGACTCTAATGACTACCACTCCACAATTTTATTGGAAATAGATCTACACAAAGTTCTCAAAGTTCTCAAAGTTACTTTAAAATATTCATTGAAAAAATAAGACTATGGTTTGCAAAATAAGTGTGTAACTTCTTTGAATATAAATTTTCCTCACTTACAATGAGCTCGAATATGTGGTTGCATAGAGGGCTGTAGGTGAAGATCTTTGTAGAGTATACATGTTAGGTGTTTCCATATCATTTATTGTTTTGTAACTTTAACCCCAAAATTCATCCTTTGTAATGAAAGATCACATTTTCTCCTTTCCATTTGTTGATTCTATGAGAATATTTACAAGAGGGGAGCATTGTTATCCAATCATGGATCTTGTAGATTGTTGGATACCACATATCATCGTCTCTTCAATTGTAATATATACAAGCATGTACAGAGTTAGATGGTCATCTAGAGGAGGCCATTGAAGGAATCTTAGTTATAGGTTGAAATAGAGTTGAGATAATGTGCAAAAAGAAGTTGAGGAGCTGAAGTATCCAAGAAATGATAGCTATGAGAGGAAAGCATATATACAAAGTGTGCAAACTACAAAAGCTTGTGAAATATAACTTAAATCAAGATCAAAATAGTTTGAATTTTGAATTTTGAGGTGGATTTTAAAATCCAACCTATTCAAAACATCATGGTATTGAAAGGAAAAAATACGATCAAACATTGCTAATATCAATGGATATTTTTTTGGCTTGAATTACCTTGTGAGTGTAATATTTCCACGCAATTAAAAGTTAGTTAGTTAGTTCAAAAGTTAGTTAGTCAATTAATAAGTTTGTACGATTACTAGCTAAAGACTAACTAAAGTAAAAACTAACTAACATTAATAACTAATAATTTTTATTTAATTAAAAATATATTTTTAAAAAACTAAGAGTCATACTTTGATATTTTTCTCCAATTAACAAGGACTGTAGCCACCCTTCATGGAAGTTATAACATGAACAAGAGTGATGAGACATATTAATCACTAGTGTTAATGTGTATAGTTTGGATGGTCCAAAAATATTAGATTTTTGGACAAAACTAGCATATTTTAGATATTTTGGATATTACTCATTGTGGATATCCTAAAAAGTTATGCAAATTTCTAGAACTGGATGTCATGTAATAAAAAGAAAGTGATTTTTTAGCTAGTTTTGGAGATTTAATACAAAAAAAGAGGGATTTGCAAAATCACACGCACCGCAATTGCAGTTTGCAAGCAGTAGACAGAACTTCGAACGAGGAGAAAAAGGAGTGATCTGAAAGATTTCTAATTTACCCCCCTTTCGGAGTCAATGGAACCATCAGATTTATGATTTGAGCATCAAATCACTTATTTTTCCAATATCCCCTCCACAAAGAGCTCTTTCTCTCAGCCACAACCCTTCTTCTCTTGTTTAGCTATAAATATGAGGCATGGGAGACACAAGGAAGGACAAGGAGACTGCGAGCGGCTGCAAGAGAGAGGTAGAAGGATACTTCTCCAAGAGGCTGCAAGAAAGGAGCTTGAGAGAGAGAGAGAGAGAGAGAGAGAGAGGAGTTACCTCGAAATGCTGTGAGGGAGAGAGTTAGTTCAATTTCCCCTATCTCGATCTTCGACTAAGCCATCTTCTCTTATGCTCTCCCATCTCGAATCTATTTCGCCTTCCTTATCTCTTGAGTGCACGTGCAGAGATGGCCCCCAAGCAAACAATGTCGTGCACGGATGGCAATCCTACAACCAACAACGAAGCTTCGAGCGAAGGCATCACTGTCAATCCAACTGCGGTAGCATCACTATCAATCCAACTGTAATACCGGTCCTAAGTAACATATTCCAAAATTGATAAATGCTTGCTTTGACTCCCGCATGAGATGTATTAGACCCATATTATGCCATATGAGAATAGGTCATTAAAAAGGATAAATTGCATCACAAGCATTCAAAGGATTGAATTCCCCAAATAGACGTATCAAGAGAAGTCAGTTGTACTTAGATGCTATGTGATGAATTCATAAATATATAAGACTCAAGCATTGTCAACTTCCCGTCCTCACAATAGTACGTGCATTTTCATCACTTCGAAGGTATATGTTGCAATTTGCATGTCCGATGGATTGCACGGCAAGCAACTTAATCTAGAAGAGAATCATTTTTGGACCTTTGCCCAAGCTCTCGGTAAAAGCTCGTGCTGATAGAGCCTTTTCCATTATACAAGGCTTGTAAGTGGCTACATAGTGAATGTGTCCTTGGTCTTGGGAACTTCATTCTTGCCCATTACAACTCCATGCCATAACTCACCCATGATTAGATGATAAATCATAATTAATCAATTATCCAATTTAAATATTTTAAAATCTAGATCCAATCTAAATTAGATCATTTAAATATTGTAAAGCCTTCCACAATAGGCAAGCCTAGAAATATAGCAAGGTAGTTGAAAACATTACGAAGGTGTTGGCTCTAGTACAACCTTGATCAATGAAATTTTGACCATAGGTAGCATTTAGAGACTACTCAATAGTGTGAAGAAAATTTAATCCCTTGGTGATTGGTTGAGCCCATAAGCAACATTTAGAATGGTATAGGCAGTGCATTCCAAACTAGTGTTCTAAACCATAGAGTGGTAGTTTGTAGGTAGATGGGTGGTGATTTAGCCCAACCTAAGGGGTGATTCTAGTTCTAATGGAAAATATGCAGTGATCGAGTGGCATGCTCCTCCATAACATGGCTGCACACAATGGGATTGTGTCGATTTGATAGTGCTTTGGTGGGAGCAAGCCCTCTATGGAAATGACGGGAGAGGGAGCATAATTTAGGGTTTTCCTCCCCTTTCTTCAACATAGTGTAACATGTTTTTTTAAATTATATAAATATACAAACAATATAAAGAATAAGAAAAGTGAAAGAAAAAGATTAACCCTAAGGCCCTTCCTTTCCCATCAAGGTCTCTCTCTCCCAAATGAATGAGATCCATCAACGCCGCACACTTTTCCTCAAGCACTCAACTCACCATCAAGGGATGGAGATGAAGAGGACAGAATAAAATAGATAAAGCTTCACCTTGGGTGGATCTTTCATGAATATATGCATGTATCACATGAGTTCAAAATAAGGGGTTTTGAAAGCACAAACTTTATACATTTTTTAACAAACAGAAGGGTGTCATAGAAAGGGATTACTTACAAATTGAATAAAAAAGGGTTGTGCCTTATTCAAGGAAAATTCACAGATAAGGATTTTTATATATAAGCCTTGAATGCATCTAATATAGATTATATAGATAGTGAACTCATCAAGAGCTTTACAATCCAGAAGTTCCTCACTCCACACACACTCTCCCTCACTCCCTCTCCTTCACCCTCACACACTTGGATAATAGAGTAGCAAGATATATAAGAAGAAAAGTTAGCACACACATGAATAGCCTTTTTTATTCTTTTTCATCCTTTATATACATGATTTCTAGGGTTAGGATTTTCTCATTTCCCTTGGTAATCTAGCCCTCTTTCTAACCTTATGACCAATATCCCCTACTCTTGCATGCGCCTAGACCTTAGTTTTAATGAAAAAAATATTTTGTGCACATCCTAGTCTTGTGGGTTTGCTTAATTTGTTACCATTTGCATGGGAGGGAGCTAAACTCTCAATAAAACATCCAATTGATTAATATAATAGCCTCTTTTCAAAAATCATAGATCATTTTTGCATTTGTATTAGTTAACACTTATGGGACTTAATCCCTAAGTCTTTCATCCCAAACCTAAAAATCTCTAGTAGATTTGATCATCCCATCACTACTATTGATGTATCTCAAATACCTCCCAAGGCCCCAATCATTTAGCTAAATGATCCTCCAAACTAGCTTGAATATTATCTACATCTTACCTAATTTTTGTAAATGTTATATAATTATGGGATGAATGAGTAAGATTTACTTATTTATATTGACTTGATTTGAGTCATGACTTAAGTTAAAGTTTCTTGAAATGTTTGAATATGTCTTGATGGCATATAATTGACTCCCTTACGTACCAAGAAAAGATTGACTTTTGGATTTGATTCTTGGCCTTCTAACTTATGTACACGCTAATAATGATGTTTATAGATTTTTTAATTAGAGGGAGGAGTTTATGATAATCCTTGATCAAGTTTATAACCCATCACCCCTCTGCATTGATCAAGTTTATGTACATGCTAATAATGATGTTTATAGATTTTTTAATTAGAGGGAGGAGTTTATGATAATCCTTGATCAAGTTTATAACCCATCACCCCTCTGCATTGAGCCCCACTAGATACCAATGGGAGATTATTTCTTTGTTGATGCAAGTTGTCTAATATAGATTGAGACAAAACTTAAGCGAATGTATTTGATGGAGGAGATTAAGTTAGTCAAAATCTGCATCTTTCTAGTACCAAAAGGTGAAGTTCCTCATGTACTTTAGTGGGTAACAAGTCCTTTAAAAATTTTATTTCTTTGAGGAAGTAACTTACATATTGTCTCTAGATTAGGTACTTGTATTAAGAAGATCCCAATGCCATAACTATGTGAACGAAGGATTTCCTAACTTGCCCAACCAACATAGAATCATAGATGTATTTGCCAAGTAGCTTGTCTTTGGAACCATGAGCCTTAATGAAGTTCATGGAGAAATTATATTCCATGATCTCTTTGTAATATGGTTTATCAATGAAGTATGATCACTTGATAAATTTTAACAAATGTTCATTGAACATGACAAGAAAAATATGTTGTCAATATGGAAAGAACAAGAAGAGGTGGTGACAATGCTATCACAAGAGCTATGGCCGCTAAGTCAAGGCAAGATGGAGGAGAAGGCCAAGGTCTAGGAAGAGAGGAACCTTGGAAGAGTCACAGACCTAGCTGAATGCCTTCCTTTAACAAAAAGCAAGAGAATCATGGTGGAAGCAAGGGCCGAATCAGTGAAGGTAGGGCTAGAAGTCCAGCAACATGCCTTCCTAAACATAGTACTTCATGTGACTCAGACTAGGGATGATGACTCCGTGGAGGGACTAAAGAGGAAGCTAGAGGTCTCAAGGAGAGCCATATAAAAATATGGACTCCAAGAGCACACCCTAAGAACCAGAACTAGCCCAAGCCTGACATAATGGAGGCAACTTTTAATGCAAGCAAGGTTCTCAATGGAGGAGTTAGAGTAGCTTGGCATTAGAGAGCAGAAGCACCGAGAGTGGCCAACCACAGTAGCACCCCGGTAGAACGACCAAGGGATGAAGGGCCCAATTTTGAGCCACCTAATGACACTGAGGCACAGCCCGGTGAATAGATCTCTCCCCTACCTCCATCAACAAAAGAAGAAGATCCAACCACACAACAGAACGGATGATTGAGGCCAAAAGGAAACTCACAAAGTTGGTTGATTTCACAAGGAGAAAGTTTAATGCCAGACCACAAGACATGCCTGATGTCTGGATGCCGCAAACCGAAGAACAACTACCTATCAATTGGGCATTAGAATTGAACCATTGGGAGAAATGGGAGAATGGGTGTAGGCCATTCAATTTTTACTTCTCCTACCCTTCTATCCTAAATCTAGTGCTTCCTCCACAAGTGGTTGAAGGAATCATCCAGCTCTCAAAGAGGCTAGGTAAGCGATGGCCAGATGAGAGGGTTACAAATCCCATGTTGTGGAGAAGAGAGTCCACAAAGGATTGGGAGGATAAGGTCATGGAATAGCCAAGAAAAGTCAAAGGCTACGAGTCCCAACCTAATTGGCTCCGAAAGATCTGGGACACCAATTTTGAGGCATGGATGGCTTTTGTAACATGCTAGCATACGAAAAGGATGACCCGACCTACATGACCTACCCAAGGTGCCAAGGTGTGGATTTTGACTGGGGGAAGCATGGCAAGTACAACTTCCCTTAATCTACAATGTCAATTCTGCCACTTTTGAAGAATGCTTGACCTTTGGGACACAAGACCTCTGACCCTCCATCACTCACTTTTTGGACAAGTTCATGGCATACCCCAACCCCGCCTTCCTTACCACTTGTAATTACCTCCGCCTCTTGTGACTTCTACTAAAACGAAAATCAATAGCCCAAGAACAGTGTCTGCCACCCCTCTATTTTGATATCTATGTAGGGATAGACATTTGTGCAATGACCCGCCTAATGTTAAGGGCTGCTCTCTTGCCACCTTTGTGTATGAGGCTTTTTGGAATATATGAGTGATAGCAGGTTCTCAAAATGTAATCATCATTTCCTCTCTATTATCCCTCTCCACGTAAGGGTTAACCAAAAGGGCTACATGCAAAGCCATGCATTCCTTAGCAAATCTCTTAGGCACCCTTCAAAATGTAGCTACTGTAAAGAGAATCAGGATGATGTCTAGCGTGGTCCCTCCCAATGTATCTCACAAAAAAAGGGAAAAGATAAAGAAAAAAAAAGAGAAAACAAATAAAAGACCCACACGAAGCAAAAACAAAGGAACAAAGAGCTTCTTATGTAACATCAGAGTGCCACAAACACTACACCTAGGGGTCCTCAAGTTAGATACGTCTGATAGCCTCGGTTGGCCAGCTAACCCACTAGCCCTAGATATCCCCCCACTTTGCACTTAGGGAATATTAAGGATAGGACACACCTAGGGAGTTTTCACCCTACAGTTAGACCTATCTCACTAAGTCACACCCACAACATAGCAAGACATACACGTCATGACATAGTTCTTAATATCTCTCCACAATCCTTTCCAATGGAAGCTTTTGTTTATCTTATTATAGGTCTTAAACACTCCAAAATGTCTAAAGAATTTAACTCCTAAATAAATTTCAATGTTAAAAAAAGAAGAGGAAATAACAATCTTACCATTAAGCCAGATTAGGGCATTTCTAAGCTGATAATGTGAGTTTTCCTCCATAAGAGCTTGCTGTAATTTTTGAAATACATGGTTGAGCTCATCATCCAAAAGATAGGCCTCCTGTAACTCCTCAATCCAGTCACCATGTAACTTAGTCATACCTATAACCCGACATGTCCACATTCTAGAAAGAGGATCAACTACCACATTGTCTTTGTCCCTTGTATGAGTAATGTCAAAATCATAATTTTGTAAGGTAGCTATCCACCTATGCTACTTAAGAGTGAGATTTGACTAAGTAAGAAAATACTTTAGGACCATATGATCACTTTGACGAGTGTCATATAAATAATGGTGCCATTTCTTTATCACATATAGAATAGCCAACATCTCTTGGTCAAAGACATTCATAGCCATCTCCTTATGTGTAAGCTTGTGACTTTCAAAGATAATAACTCCACACTGCTATAGCAAAAAAACCTCTATGCCATGGCCATTGGCATCACATTGTATGGTAAATTCTCTAGATAAATTTAAGTGTACTAAACTACAAGCAAAAATAAGTAGTTCATTTAACTAGTTGAAGCTACTATCTACAAGTTCATCCCAAAAGAAAGCTTCCTTCTTCAACCTATTAGTCAAAGGGGCTGCTATAGCCACATAATGCATAATGAATTTGCAATAGAATGATGATAGACCAAGGAACCCTCTAAGTGAAGTAGTGGTGGTAGATGTTATCCAATATCTAACACACTAGACCTTATTAGGATCAGCATATATCCCTTTTTCTTTAGAACACTAGACCTTATCTAACACGCTTGACCCAAGTACTCCATCTCAGTCTACATGAAAGAGCACTTCTTCTCTTTAGCAAAGAGTTTGTGATGCCTCAATACATCACAAGCTATAGAGTCTTGCTGTAAATCAATATGTCATCAAAGAAAACAAGGATAAAGTAAAAGAGAAAAGACTATAAAATATTATTCATCAGAATCTAAAAGGTAGTTGGATCCCAAATGGCATCACTAAGAAATGGTATAATCCATAAGTAGTCCTAAAGGTAGTTTTAACGTCATCACCCTCTCACATATGGATTTGATGATATCTAGATATCGAGTTAATCTTGGTAAAAAACCTAGCCCTCTTGAACTCATTAAGCAAATTATCAACTCTAGGAGTTGGATACATGTTCTTCATTGTGATCTTGTTTAGATCCGTATAGTCAATACACATAATGAAGGATCCATTTTTCTTCTTTACCAGACATAAGGTGAAGAACTAAGCTCAATGAACCTCATCTATAAAAGCTCTTTGATTTGCTTGGGTACTTCTTTATTATCACATTTAGATGATATGTATAGTGACTTATTGGCTTGGCTTTGAATGAAGCTCCAAATCTATGGGGTGGTCTATTCCTCTCTTAGGAGGTAATGAAGTAGGCACCTCAAACAAGTCCCTATAATCCTCAAGTAGAGATTTCAGAGCTTGATGCTCATATGAATTCTTGGACTAATCTTCTATCTTTTTGTTCAAGTGTAAATCAAAAATCTTTGATTGTCTTTTGTACTCCTTTTTTAGTTGTTTAATGGTGATAAGCTAAAAATCAAATTTACTAGGAATTCCTTGTAGATGGATAATATGCCCATCAATGGAAAATTCCATGTACAACTATGAGAGATCCATAGTGATTTTGCCTAAATTCATCAACCAATCATACCTAAGCACAATATCTATGGGTCCCATTTCCAAGGCAATTAGGTTTACTTATACCTCATAATTTTTAGCCAATTGTATAGGAACCTATGGGCACATTTGAGTGTTGATTTTCTCTTCACCATTAGCTACTTGTACTCTTATGACTTGTTGTAAATCAATGGAAAAAGAGTGTAACATGTTGTCTACAACTAACTTATTCATAAAATTGTGTATATTGTCATTGTCTATCAGGATAAATACATCCTTTCCATGAATGGTACAAGTATCCATAGCAATAGAACAAAGAGTAGTGGCAACAAGAGGTAAATCTATCCCACCAGGATCAAAAGAAATATGCCCACCAAGGTCAAATGAAAATCCATCTGCAACCTCATAAGACTAATCGAGATCAAGATCATCATCATGCTCTTCAAATTCAGCTTCTGCACTCACTCTTGGTTCGTCAATAGCCTCATCATCCACATCCTCACATACTATCATATTGTAATTCTTGGCATTGGCATTCTTGTAAGTGCACTTGGATGTATGATCAACAATATATTTTTCACCACATTTGAAATATAGACCAGTTTCTTTTCTTTCCTTAAAAAGATTCAAAGGTATAAATTTACCATTGTTTGTTGAATTATTTTGGGGTCTATTGTTACCTTGCATAGGCCCCACTTTATGATTGATTATTTACTTTGAAGCACTTTACTATCTTGAACGTATATAGGGACATTTGGGACTACTAAATGAAGTATTGGATCCTACATAATTGCCACCAAAGTTGTCTTGTTTAGCAATAGCCCTTTGTTATCCAAAAGAAGCATGCATAGGAATGTTCTTCCTATACTTATGAGCATACATCTCTTCTAACTCAATGGATTGGAATAGTGTGGCAGGTTTCTGGGTCATAACGACAATTGATCGATTAGGCTCTAGACCATAGATATACTTCTTATACAACTTTTCATCATTGCTCACACTCTCTACATATATAGTAAGATTCAAAAACTAATTTGTATACTCTCTAACCAATAGACTTCATTGGTCTAATTGATACCATTTTCTAGCCAACTTTTCTTTCTCAATGGGAGGAACAAATACTTGAGCCATCTTAGAATTGAATTCCTCCTAACTATCTACCTACTGAGTTTTCCTCTTTATGTACCTCCACCATGTATGAGCCAAGCACTCAAGGTGAAGTGTAGCAAAATGAATCTTTGTCATCTAACCCAGGAAACATGTCAAAATAGGACTCTAAGTTTGAAATCCACTCCTCCAAATCGCCTAGTGATAATGAATGGCCACTATGTTTGGTTAACACAATCTTATATGGAATTCTCTCTCAACAAAGCCTTGTTATCCATTAGTTACTCGGGGTTGCACATCCTGTAACTGCCATTGGGGTTTAAAAGATCAGAGGCACTCCAATGACAGTTGCCTAGAGAAATGGGTGGATGGCTTCTAATTTTTTGGGGAGGATTTAACCCATGAATGCTCAAAAATAGATTCATCAATCCTAAAAGAAGTCTTTCCAATCTCATAGGTACTCTCTAGTATCCCCTTCTTCCCAATGATACCTGGATGAGGATTATTATTTGATGGTTGTGTTAGATATGCTCAATGCCCCACCCTCATAAGGTGCCACCAATGATCCATGGTGCTCAAAGTTGTAAGGCCCCCATTATGAGGAGAAGCCATATGTGAGCCCGGACATTGGTTAAGTCCTGACTTGTATGTCAGATGAGGTCTATATGACAGGATGGCAAAAAGGTGACCATTGTGGGTCTAATCTTTAGGTTAGACAGAGTAGTTAAGATGGCAGAAACTCGATGCACATTGCATCGAGTTGCGGGGTAAGAGAGTTATCGGGGGCCCTAGCCAATGGTAAAGGGAATATTCCCTGGCCAACTAGTGGAGGTGCACATGGAAGGTCAACAGACACATGGGCACATAGAAGGTCAACAAACACATGTGCATATGGAAGGTCAATAGACACATGTGCATATGGAAGGTCAACAGACACATGGGCACATGGAAGGTCAACAGACACAGGTGCATATGGAAGGCCATCCATCATGACCCCCTTCACAAGCTATGAAAGCTAAACCCCTTCACATCCATCTATTATCCATCTTTCACCCAATCAGAGTTGCTCTTCACCTATCTTCTGTCTAGATCACCATCTAAGCTTCACAGTGGAAGCACACGGGTGGACAGAGCCATCTTTGTATCAGTTGTTTGGAGATAAAGAAATTTTGTTATTCTCCTCTTATCTATTGTGTACTCTCTATCTTTTTCTTAGATTCTGTTCACTACGCCATGTAATTTTTTACATGGTATCAAAGCCCATGGGGCTCTAGGGATCGAAGAGTGCACAAGAGGCAAATGCTTCAACAGCAAAGAGGAATGATGTCGTCTTCTGAAAGTGGTTCTGGCGCATCAGGAAGTGGTGCAGGAGGTGGTGCTACTGTACCATCTATTCAAACACTGAGGATTTGTCCACCAACCTTCAACGAAGGCAAGTTAGATGGTACAAGCTACACCTTGTGGAAGTTCAAATTTACAACTATCCTTGATTCTTATGAGCTTTTGGAGACTATGCTAGGGACTGACGCAAAACCACAGCCTACCCCCAACCCATCAAATTCTAGTGTGATGATTCCTCCGAATGCAGATCTTCTACGAGCTTGGAAACAAAGGAATGCAAATGCATTGTGTGCCTTAGTTACAAGCTGTTCTGACAATGTTCTAACTTTGATTCAACATACAATCAAAGCATCAGAGGCTTGCAATGTACTGAGGAGTCAGTATGAAACACGAAACCAAACAAGGATTCAAAACTTGGAGAATCAACTAGTAGCGAAGAATTTTGCTGAAGGAGAGATAGTTGAAGCATTCATCACTCGAATTAAGAATCTACGTGACCATATGGCTAGCACTAGGATACAAAAGACTAGCGAAGAGCTAGCTCGGAGGTGTCTTCGGATTTGTCCACAAAAGTTTGATGGACTAGTAACTACCCTTAATACCCATGTGAGACCTCAAGCTTTGACTTTTGAGGATTTTTGTGCATTATTGATGGAGGAGGAGTTGAGGCTGAAAGCCCAAGAAGGAAGCAACAATGAAGATGTTGCATTCTCTGCCAATGCAAAAGGCAAAGGTGGTTCCTCCACCAAGAATGATGGGGACAAAAAGAAGAAGGGCGATAAGAAGAAGTTTCAAGGAGAGTGCTTCTGCTACAAGAAGAAAGGACATGCAATCATTGATTGTCGTGTCAAGAAGGCAGATGAAAAGAATGGTACCCTTAAAAGTAAAGGGAAAGAGACAGCCAATACGGCTGAAGCAGAGTTGGAGTTATTCATGGTGACCATTGAGGAAGCGTGCTCCTTGGCGCAAGAAGAATCTACCACTGACTCATGGGTGTTGGATAGTGGGGCCTCCTGTCACATGACCAACAAGAAAGGTCTATATAGTTCTATGCAACCTCTACAAGAATCCATCACTGTGATGGTTGGAAATGATGCAAAATGCCCTGCTATGAACACAGGTACTATTTCTTTTGTTGCTGCAAATGGTGAAGTCAAAAAGCTTTCAGATGTGTTGTATGTTCCTGAAATTAGGAGAAATCTATTATCACTTGCTGCCATAACTGATCTTGGTCATGAAGTGAGGTTCAAGAAGACATGTGCAAAAATTCTTGATGACAGTGCTAGCAAAATTGTTGGCAAAGGAGAAAGAAAGAATAACCTGTATGAGCTAAGTGCTCTTACAGCCACCGCTGGAGTGGGCACAAGTAAGCTTTGGCATGAAAGGTTTGGACACATCGGATTTGCAGTGTTGAAGGAGATGCAAAAGAAAGGTATGGTTGCTCACCTACCTACGTTGACTGAATTGAAGGAACCATATGAAGCTTGTATGATGGGCAAGCAACAGAGAAAGGCATTTCCACAGGAAAGCAAGAATAGAGCACAAGCTCCTCTAGAGTTGGTGCATGCTGACTTGTGCGGTAAGATGCCTACACAGGCCTTGGGGGGATCTTCTTATTTTATGTTTATTGTCGATGACTACAATAGGAAGATGTGGATGTACTTTCTTCGTGATAAGGCTCAAGCTTTTGGTAAGTTTAAAGAATGGCTAAAACTTGTTGAGAATGAAATAGGGAAAAGTGTGAAGAAATTTAGAATAGATGGTGGTGGTGAGTTCAATTCAAAGGAGTTTGAAGACTTTTGCAAGAGCAAAGGGATCAAGCGTCAATTGATGACACCTCAGCAGAACAGTGTTGTGGAACACAGGAATCGCACCATTGTGGAGATGGCAAGATGCATGCTAAAGGGCAAGAGATTGCCTAACCATTTTTGGGCTGAAGCTATTAATACTGCAGTCTACATTCTAAATCGGAGCTACACAAAGGCTCTCAAGGAAAAAACACCTCATGAGGCTTACACTGCTAAGAAACCATCTGTTTCACATTTCATAACTTTTGGATGTGAATGTTATGCACATGTTCCAGATGAGAAGAGAAACAAGTTAAAATCAAAAAGCAGAAAATGTATCTTCTTGGGTTATAGTGATGAGCAGAAGGCTTACAAATTATATGACCAAGAGGCAAAGAAGATCATCGCGAGCCGTGATGTGGTGTTCAAGCAAGAGCCGCATATAGTGGAGGAGGAGAAGGCAAGTTCTTCCACTTTATCATCAAGCGAAGAAGTAGTCCACTATGAACCTGTCCCAAGAGTTGTCCCTATCCTTAAGGAGGAGGAAGCATCATCTTCAGATGATGAGGAAAAAGTTCACCAACTTGACATCACCCCACCGAAAAAGCCATTGCCGCGTTGGGTGAAGTAGCTCTATGACCACAATAATCCTATGCCTGCATCTGTTGAGGAGAAGGTCGATGGACCAAGGAGGTCTCAGAGAATAGAGGAGCAAAGAAGAGCTTCTACTCACATAGTCAATATGGCCTTGATGGCTGAGATTATGAGAGAAGTAAAGGAGCCAACTAACTTGGAAGAAGCACTTGTAGATCCAGCATGAAAGGCAGCTATGCAAGCCGAGTATGATAGCATAATGAAGAATGACACTTGGGAGCTAGTGGATCAACCAGCAAAGTGAAAGGTTATTGGCACCAAGTGGGTCTGCATAATGAAGAATGACACTTGGGAGCTAGTGGATCGGCCAGCAAAGCGGAAGCTTATCAGCATAATGAAGAATGACACTTGGGAGCTAGTGGATCGGCTAGCAAAGCGGAAGGTTATTGGCACCAAGTGGATCTGGAAGGTAAAGTACAAGGCTGATGGTACCTTAGAAAAGTACAAAGCCAAACTAGTTGCCCAAGGATTTTCACAGGTTGAAGGGTTTGATTTTCAAGAGTCATTTGCCCCAACTGCCAGAATGATCACTATTCGCACAGTACTTGTAGTGGCCAATTTGCCAAATGGATGTTAAATCATCATTCTTAAATGGTGACCTCAAGGAGAAGGTGTACGTGGCTCAGCCACCAGGGTTTGAGGTCCCCCCATTCTGAGAACAAAGTGTGTAAGCTGAAGAAGGCATTGTATGGGCTAAAACAAGCCCCCAGAGCATGGTACCAGTGGATAGATAAGTTCTTTTTAAGCTTAAACTTCAAAAGATGTGCCTCAGATGCTAACTTGTATGTTTATAAGGATGGTAAAAAATATGTAGTGATTGTCCTATATGTGGACGACCTTCTTATTACAGGTGACTATGAAGATATGATCAATCTAACTCGAAAGGCTTTGAGTTCTGAGTTTGAAATGACAGACTTAGGCTTGCTGCACTATTTTTTGGGGATTGAAGTCTGGCAAGAGCCAGAAAGGATCTTCATCTCTCAGAAGAAGTATGCATGGGAGATCTTGAATGTGTTTGGCATGACCGAGTGCAAGGAGATAGCTACACCTATGGAGGTGAATGCAAAGTTATCCATTGAGGATACAGTAGCACTAGTAGACATTGGGAGGTACAGGAGGTTGGTCGGCAGTCTAATCTACATGTGTAACACCAAACCAGATATCAGTTTTGTTGTTAGTGTTTTGAGCAGGTTCTCAAACAAACCTCATGAGAGTCATTGGAAAGCTGGGATGCGGGTGCCCAAATACTTGAAGGAAACTCTTGACTATGGTATCACATACAGTTTCAGAACTTCTCTTTTGGGGAATTGTGACTCAAATTGGGTAGGAGAGAGTGATTCCAGGAAGTCTATTTCTAGTTATTTTTTCTCTTTAGGTTCAAGAATTTTCTCTTGGATTAGTAAGAAGCAGCCAACAGTGACATTGTCTTCTACTGAAGCATAGCACAAGGCAGCTTGTTTTGCTGCATGTGAAGCAGTATGGTTGAGAAGGATCCTATGGCATATGGGAGTGCAGGATGAAGAACCAACTGTGCTGAGATTTGACAATCAGAGTTGCATCGCCATTGCCAAAAAATCCAGTGTTTCATGCGCACACCAAACATATAGAGATCCAGTATCACTATGTGTGTGATTTGATCGAGGATGGGATAGTGGAACTGGTCTACTGTCCAACAGAGGATAATGGAGTGGATATCTTCACCAAAGCACTTATGAAGGATATGCTTCAAGTTCATCTTCAGAGACTTGGCATTGGGCCGAGGATATAGTTCACCTATGGGTAGACATTGAGGGGGGGTGTTAGATATGCTCAATGCCCCACCCTCATAAGGTGCCACCAATGATCCATGGTGCTCAAAGTTGTAAGTCCCCCATTATGAGGAGAATCCATATGTGAGCCCGGACATTGGATGAGTCCTGACTTGTATGTCAGATGAGGTTTATGTGATCGAATGGCAAAAAGGTGACCATTGTGGGTCTAATCTTTAGGTTAGACAGAGTAGTTAAGCTGGTAGCAACTCGAGGCACATTGCATCAAGTTATGGGGTAAGAGAGTTATCAGGGGCCCTAGCCAATGGTAAAGGGAATATTCCCTGGCCAACTAGTGGAGGTGCACATGGAAGGTCAGCAGACACATGGGCACATGGAAGGTCAACAAACACATGTGCATATGGAATGTCAACAGACACATGTGCATATGGAAGGTCAATAGACACATGGGCACATGGAAGGTCAACAGACACAGGTACATATGAAAGGTCATCCATCATGACCCCCTTCACAAGCTATAAAAGCTAAACCCCTTCATAGCCATCTATTATCCATCTTTCACCCAAACAGAGTTACTATTCACCTATCTTCTGTCTAGATTGCCATCTAAGCTTCACAGTGGAAGCGCACGGGTGGACAGGGCTATCTTTGTATCAGTTGTTTGGAAATAAAGAAATTTTGTTATTCACCTCTTATCTATTGTGTACTCTCTATCTCTTTCTCAGATTCTGTTCACTATACCGTGTAATTTTTTATAGGTTGAAAGGACTATTTATCACTACTCTCTTTGTCTACTATTTGTGCTACCACAAGCATAGACATCTAAACACTAAGTTTATCTAAAGAATATCTAGTGGAAGAAGTAAACTTATCTGTTAGTAGATTGGGCCTCTACTCCATGACTTCCTTGGTTTCCATATTAGATTGAACCAACTCTTCAAACACTTGATCCAATTTAGAAACTAATTCCATATATCTGATGAAATGCCTAGTCTCATGGTTACAAAGAGTGGTATTAAGAGTATTGTATGCACCATATTTTTAAGAATCTTCATCATTACGATGTGCTTGAGGTATTGCCTTACATGCTTCCTTAATTTTTTGCTAAACATCATCATGAGGCTTATTCTTTTCCTTGTTTCTAGCCATTTTTGGTCATAGTACAATACACTCCTAGTAGACCCCTTCATACAAAAATGGCTATAACTTTTCATTCCAATATTGGATTTAAGAACTTTTTTATGGAAAACGAAGCCAACAAGGTAACTCTTTAGGATGATCTATAACAGTGAATTACAAAATCAAAACAAAATATTTTGGAAATATTCTTAACTGCTATACACAATAGTCCTGCATCTTTTAAAATCACTATTTTAGTGTACTCACCTCCCCTAAGTTCAAAATAAAATCTCCCAATCCTATGATGCTATGTATGTGACATGTAGGAGCTGGATACAACATACAATACCCTGTATAGGTCTTTAAAATTCTTTGAATTACTTTGTGACACATGTAGCCAAATAAAAAGTTTTCCAAAAGTGGTTCCAATTCACTGTTTGAGCAAAATATTCTGTATAAGACATATGATCAAATAATTTGTAACATGTGTAGATGACTAGAAATCAACCCAAATCAAGATCCAAATGCCCTTTTACACTTGAACACCTCTCCCCTACTATAAGAAGTGTAATGGCTGAAATCTCCCTATAGTAAACCTATGATAACTTGTATAATCCTTGTAACTTATCAATGGAATCCAAATCAATGCTATTCAACTAAAGTGTTTAGATCATCATTGACTCCACTTGTATTACCTATGGTGAAGGATATAACTACATGACAGGCTCCCTACACATGCTTTGAATCATCGAGAGGTGAGCAAAGTTCCCCCAGGTCCGTTGGCTACACCCCTTTGGGATCTTTAATAGTAGGGAAGGGTCATCTCTCTATTATCCCACTATCTCTCTAGCATCCACCTTTTTCCTTGGTTAGAATATCAACATGGCATGAGCATTCAAAGTAGGTAAACAGGAATGAGATGCATAACTAAAAAATTCTCTCAGCCTTCAATAATATGCAATATTTGATCAATGAAAATTGGAATCAAGAAATAGAGATTGGCTAAGGGTCTTATCAATGCAATTCAGTGACTCACTGATTGCAAGTACTTATCCTTTATAAAATTTCTTTCTTGGGCAAAGAGAATCATACAATCAAATGAGGGTTATGCATCAAGACAATGTAAACGGTATTCATGATGCAATAGGATTGAAATAAATGTTGAAATTCAATTGAGAATCTCTAATTAATTAGAAGAAACACTAATCTCTATTTTATTGATCAATTTAGAGAATTAATTGATCAAGAATCTCCCATCTCAACAAGTGGACAAGATTTTCATAAGTGGATGTTCAGATATTTTAGAGATTAGGTAAGTAAAATACTATGATCAAGCTTGAAGAAGATGATTGATTCACTTGGAATCAAGCTTTAGTCCAACTATTAAATAAATTTCCATAATCCATCATAAAGCTCCAATAATCCATAGAATTCAGCCCATACATGCTTAAAGAAGACTAAATCCTTGAAGAATCAATACCCCAAGCCTTCTTGAACACTTGTATGTCAAATATTCAAGTTCTTTGAACAAAGCCCCAAAATATAACTCCATTATGTGCTGGAGGCTCACTGTGCTAAAATATTTGAAATTTCTTCAATCTTGAAGCCAATCTTGCTCCCAAATGGTAGTAGAGAAGCTTTGGAGTTTGGGAAGAAACAAATATTGAAGAAATTGAATCTTTTAGATTTGTGACTATGGCTGCCCTATGGTGTATTAGGGTTTCAAAGAAGAAAGATGAAAATCATAGGTTTCAAGAAGTTAATCCCTATTGAGAATATTATCAATCACTAGTCCAAGGAGTAAACAAGTTGTAGATAAGTGAGTGATGGCTTCCATGGACTGTGAAAAGAGAGCAAAATTTCAGTGCAAATCACAACGTATTTTTTGAGCTTGCTTCAAGTGTCTTCTTAAGTCTTATGCCTCAAGTTTGGTGGTTAAAATGATCATCAATAGATAAAGAATCATTGCCCCATGCTTCTAGAGAAAGAAAAAGTGGCTATTGATAAAGAGAATGATATTTTCTATCACCATGAAAGATTTAGCCAAAATCTTCAAAGAGAGAGGAAAGAGAAAGCCTACATTGAAAAGTAATTGCAAAACTAACTCTACTCTCTTTGTCTTTAACCATTTCATCTCCAAAATGGCCTATTATGGATGCACGACCTGCCATCTTGTCCCCAAGATGCCTCCAACTTCTTCTTCAAGTACTCCAATTAGCTCTAACAAGACTGTTCGTGGTCTCCTTGGTCATTGCACTTTCCATTTTCCAAGGTGATACCTTGTCCTTGAGTAACCAAAAGTTAACTAGCTTGTGGAAGAAATTCAAAAAAAGATTGAACCAAATGGATCAAAGACCAATGCTTTGATACCACTTGTCAAGGAGAGGGTTTAGAGGTGAGAGAAAAAAGAGCAAAAGAGAGGAAAAGAGGAGAGAGAATGAGTGATGAGGAGAGAGAAATACTAGAAAGTTAAGAAGAAGAGAGAGAAGCCATAAAAGCTTAATACAAGTATGTGAGATGTGAGATGTGAGATAGTAATTGTATTATGGTAAAAGATGTCAAAAATTAGATGTCTCACACCTTTTATACCTATGTCAATGTAACAAGGTCTTATTAATAACTCTCTCACTAAAAGATGTATTCCCCAGTTCTTACGAGAGGGCAAAGAGCACAATGTTGAGGAACGTGATGGCAATGAGGATGAGGGTGATCAGGGTGATGAAGATGATAATAAAGAGGAAGAGGACCATGATGATACCTCTTCAGATGATGTTTGGCCTTTATTGTATATACTAGCATGCTAGGTACTAAAGCCATAACAAATGGTTGAGAATCATGTAAACATGATATTTTGTGCATTCCAAAAAAATAGAAGCTACTTTTACTCATTTCTCTTCTATACACTTAATTTGTTAATGTGTGTACTTTTCTCTTAATATATGAATGTAATTCATAAAATTAATTTCTAAGAGTACACAAGAAAGTTAGAAAACACACTAAGGAGGTACAAGTTGTAAAATTATGGATGCAACAAACAACAGGTCAGTAATAACTAGTAGCTCTCTTATATTTTTGGCTTGCATAGTGAGCACGTTTTAAAAAAAGTTTAAAAACATGTGAAAGTTACAAGTATAATTGCATTTTTTTATATTTAAAAGATATGAAAATTTTGGTTTTAACCTACGTTAAAATAATCATTAAAAATAACCCTTATATATTGTAATATAAGCACAATTTTTGGACATGGGTCTTTTGATGGGTGGTTAATATGGATCATACACATGCCTATAAGTTTTCTTTCCCCATTCAAAAATTGTGTCAATACAACCATCTATGTGCTCAATCCTTTATCGTGAAGCTCCAAACCTTGAATGGATGCTAGTTCTAATCAAGCTTCATCAAGACTTCCAAGAGTCATCATGTGGCACTTTTGACTATTTTCTTATATGTGCATAAACTTGGTCAAGTCATCCCTTCTACATGATTTCTCACAAGTTCTTATTGTAAATAATAGGTTAGCACCTATCCTTGTTGGAAAGAACCTAACAATTTTAGACAAAATCATTTAAATAGGCTAGCTTCTACTCTTGTTTCACACACTTGCACACAAATAGAATTTGTGTGCATACATGGTAATTTATGAGTATAAAATTCTCTAATAAAATGAGATAAAAATAGGTTGATGCCATAAGATGCAATGCATGTCATCAATCCTTGGATTTATCTTATAATATCTCTGGATAATCATTTGTTATAGGTTTTGATTATAGAAGATATAAACTTAGATTAGGTACTTGGATTCTCTTAGATTTTGATATTGATTGTATGCCATTAAAACTCAAGTTACAATTAGTTTCACAAGAAGCAAAGGAGGTTGATGTTACTTTCAACTGGAGTCTTAAGAATGTAAGAGATACCTTGGAATTTCTAGATAATACAAATCCTAGGTATAAGTTCAAGGTCAATGGTACTAAATTGAAAGAAGAACTAAATGACCTTTCTCTTGTATGAGGTGTTTTTTTCCTAGCATTATGAGCCTCGAACTGCAAATATATATAAATAGTTTCAAATTTGTTCTTGCTCATAAACATTGTTGCCAAAAACTTTATTTAATACAAACCATAAGCATTGCAAAGAAACACTTGGCATAAACATTATTCTTTATATATTTATATAAAGAAAAATTTATTTTATCTGAGTGAGATTGAAAGTATTTCATTATATCACGGGTTACAAAATTGTAGTTCAAATGTACAGAGGGAATGTAGCATCAGTTACAAATACACAAAAGGATTATTATAATGCTACTCTTTAGCTTCTTCGTAATCTTCATTTTCTCCTCCCTTTGGACCTTTCTCTTCTCTAGCACTATTACTTCTTTATCACTTTCATTAAACATTACTACTTTCCTTACAATTGGTGGTTTATTTGGTTGCTAGAAGAATTTGAATTTCAAGGGCACCCTCTTCTCATGAGGTTTCAAAGGAGATGGATTAAACTGCAAAGGAGAAAGCTTAGGCATTCCTTTCCTTGTAAAGGCTACAATAGTCTTCTTGGTGGTTGACTTTGCCCTTGCCCTTGGAAGTTTTAGGTGGATAAAGAGAGTCAAGGTCCATTAGTGTAATTGCTCTATCCAAAACTAACTCAATACACCTCTTTCTTAGCCACCACATATATGACTCGGGTTAATATCTACACTATATTAGAGAAGACAATAAGTTAGTTGAATAATAAAGAGACTTTCAATTCAAAACAAAAGATAAGAAGGCTTACATTTACCCTATTTGTATCCAGTAACTTTGAGTCTATTTCCCTAGAAACATTCAAAATCACTCTCCATCTACAACTCTGTGTGTCACTTTGCAACAGCTAGACCTCCTGAAGGAGAAACTTGAAAGGTCTATGATCTCTTGAAACTTGGTGTCCAGGTGGGTAGGAAAAAGTTTACCGGCATTACAAATGAAAACTTTTTAGCACACAATAAGTAACCTATCTAGAATATCATTCAAAATACATCTTTTCCATGCCATGCATTCCAAAAAGAGAATTCATAAGGATGGCCTCTCTAGCAAGAATGTCAACATAAACTAGGCTTTAGTGCCCTTTGCAGCAAAGCAAAACATTACTTAGCAACAAATATAAGGATAAATCACTAGAAGGTAGTACATTTGGGGATATGACTTTCAACATATGGAAAATATATATGGAAGTATGTGATGCTATCAAAAATTTATAAAGTCTTGCAATATTTAAACCAGATTTTGAAAACAAGTCCATAAAGAGAAGTGGATCAACAACATACATAATTTATGATATCATTGCCAAGAGAAGCAATGTATGCCTCTTACACAAAACAAAGAAAAATAAGAGAATGAAGACTCAACAATCCTTGAATTAGTCAACAAAAATAAAGAGAAGTAAAGGCCTTATCTTAAATAACAATAAACCATATAATTTGATGATTTAATATCCCTCTTCTCTAATATGCTATTGTCCTTAGGAGATATACTAGTTAGTCCTCTTTCTCTAGATCATGAGAAACATTTACAACCATCCAGTCAAACACTTTGCCCATCATCTTATAGTTCAATAGTCTAAGAGATTCAATTTTCCTCTTATAAATAACAACCTCACTTTTAATTATCTCTTTCCATTTCTCCTCCAAGTTAGTATCACGCTCAACTACACCTCTCATTAGATACAAGTGAGTAACATCCTCAACAATGGGTCATTTATGTCTTTTGGATAGATTTGGGGCATACTTAGGATTGCAACGGCTATACAACTAGTAGAGGGTAAGGGCTTCAATACTTTGTCAAAGTTATACCTTAATGTGCTCACTATACTAAAGTCCTTATTCATTCATGTAATCATGTGCACATGAGCAGCAACAATGTAAGCATAATTCATGAAATCAATAATGAAGTCTTTTTTTCCCTCCCATAAACAAAGAATAGTTCAAATTTTTCGCTTTTTATGAAGCCTATCAATAGAAAAGGCCTTGGACAATCTATTAGAAATATCCTTAACCACTCTAATGAATTTTTCCTTTGGGATGAGATGGTTGGTTGCCTTCTAAGGTTTTTTTGATCCTCCTAAAGCACCTCCACATGTAAAACGAACTTGACTTTATTTTTCTCTTCATTGGATATGCTTTGGAAGGTTCCTCAACTAGTACAACCAAAGGTTCACCATGATCAAGAGTAGTTAGAATAGTCAAAGATTCGTGATCAAGAGAAGCAAGAGCCTCACTATCATTTGAGGATTTGGCCTCAAGAGATGGTTGAGAAGCACTATGCTCTACTCAAGCTTCATGGAGAATTGGGAAATACTCAAGGGAAATGGGGTAAACATTGGACTCAATAGCTATATCAAGAGGAGAAGTCTTTGAGGATGGCTTTTTGCACCTAAACCTTCCTTGCAATCTACTTAGTTCTTATCCCCATTAAATGAAGTTGCAATCCTCTTAGTCCTTACCATACACCTTGCTTGCAATCTTCTTACT
Organism: Lygodium microphyllum; assembly: GCF_053477565.2. NCBI lineage: Eukaryota > Viridiplantae > Streptophyta > Polypodiopsida > Schizaeales > Lygodiaceae > Lygodium > Lygodium microphyllum. The sequence goes on from NC_141148.1 coordinate 74,638,815, forward strand.
CCTTACCATTGAATGAAGTTGTGGATATAGAAAATATGGTTGAGAATAACCTATGGATACAGAGTGAAGAGGCATGACAAATCATGCTAGGGTGTCGCTATTGCTTCTTATTATAGAGGAACTAGGTGCAAGATAAAAAGTTGTGTATCACCTCAAAGTTGTGGTATCCATAAAGTGATACAATAAAATTATATCCATGATGATATACAAATAAATTCTTGTAGATATGATCCACTAATAAGTTGTGATATCCCCTCGAAGGGCCTAGATCATATAGTATTTAATGAAGATCGTGTCATATTTTATGAAGACTGACAACAACATTGATATATTTGACTAAGACATAAGACCACAAGAAAGTACATTGAATTGTGTTGTATCAAAAAAACAAAAGATGAGCAATGACGGCACTAACATGATGCAAGACAGACAAATTGACAACCTGAAAGGCCATTGAATCATATTGTATTGGACAATGGAAGGAAGGAGTTGAAGTGGAAACTGGAGGGTAATACTAGCATGCACACCAATGCAAAGAGATGAAAACGATCCACACACTAAAAAATTGTGCCTTATATTCCACATAGCATGTTGATGCCACATGTCAATCCCTCACTAGTGCATGTTATTAGAGTTTCAAATGGAAGTCTCCAACATTTGAATCCAATGGTTATCTCATGTTACCAATGGTCAAAATTTAGCCATGTATGAAGAAAACCTATAAAAGTGCCCCATCAATGTTTTTGCAAGGTTTTTTCATTTTCAACCATCTAGTTTTTTCCATGTTTCTTTTTGCTCATGTTTTCTCTTATGCTTGAGTTTTTGCACATCATAGATGTGGAGTAATATAACCAATTTATTACTCTCTCAACCCTACTATTCCTTCACATTATTGAGAAATTGCATTTTTAAAGTGTGAAAACAAACAATCTCTTCAATGTTACAAGATTTTAGTGTGTGCGATAAGTTATTCAGTGATTTATGTGACCTAAGTTGGTGAACATCATGTAAAATACACTCAAGGGGTCACTCTCATGAATATATGTATGTATCATGTGAGTTCAACATAAAGGCTTTTTAAAACTCTATTTTTATAGATTTCTTACATATAGAAGGGTGTCATATAAAGGGGTTATTTACATATTAAATAAAAAAGGGTTGTGTTTTATTCAAGAAAAATTCATAGATAATGATACTTATAAATAGAACTTGAACTCATGTGATATAAAGGGTATATATATATACAGTGACCCCCCTTAGAAAATACCAGTTTATATACTAGACATATATGTGAACAAAACTAATTGTTAGAGACTATTACTTCTATGCTATGACTTATTTTGAATAATACAAGTTTTTTGAGCCAAAAAGTATAAAAATTTGTTGTGTTTTTAAAAACACAACTTTTGGGCCTGAAGGGATTTTCACAATTCCACCCATGCTAGCTCGTTGAACAAGGTTTGTTAGCTTTGATTTGAGTATCCAAATGACCCTATTCTAAGTTTACATGTAAAAGCTATGATTGAAAGGAGTTCCAATTAGGCACATAAAGAACAAATATAGAAAAAGTAAACAACAAGAGTTTGGAAGGTAAAAAGCATGAAAAGCAACAATGAAAAGTAGCCATGAATTGTTGTAAATCAAAACACATAGAGATTGCAATGAAAGGATTGAAAGAAGCTAAAATTTGCAATAAAGGCAAGTTTTAAAAAAGACACAAACTCTATGGCCAAAAGCTATAGAGTATGGAGATTGGGTACTTGTGTATGACAACAACTTGGATAATCAACACAATACCATCAATAAAGTCTTGGAGAGATGGTTTGGTCTTTACATTGTGATGTATGCATATGATAATGCCACATATTCTCTTTTGAGATGGATGGGATAGAGCTAAAAATACACATAGCAAGAAAAAGGATCAAGTTATTCAAGGGAGGAGAGTTTGACATAAATGCAATAAGACCATGAGACTAGAACTACATCATTGAAGAAGATGAAGAGGATGGCATTGTGGAAAAAAAAGAAGACCTCAAATCTATTGAAGAGAATGATATGTGGCACTTGTCAAAGGATGTGTAGGTTTAGAGGGGGTGGATGCCATGTGCTTCTATATCTACATGTTAAAACTTACAAAATCTTTGTTAGGGTCAATGTTTCATCTCTATGCCTAGAGGATCTATGTATCATTTTTAGGCTAGATGTTACATTGTCTTTGACTATTTTGTAAGATGTTTAATTCAATTTATACCACTATTTGTACTCGAGTATTGAAGTCATTTTTCTAGGACAGTTAAATGACCAATTTTTGAGTGTTGGACAATAGTAAGTGACAAATTGAGGTGGATGAGCTGTACAAGAGAAGCCCCACAATTTGTGGTATGTTTTTAGGGTGCCTACAATTCTACCCATAGGAAAATAGACTACAAAAAAGCGTACTATGTTTCCCACAAACATAAAGGAAAATGCAAGGTATTCATAGGAGCGAATGGGGACAAGACTAATTGATGTATATGCATATATGAAGAGGGATAGATCTGGGTAGCTTTGGATTGTTGTGGATTGATTTGAATAGATTATATAGGCTATCTAGTACCATTCATATTGGACATAGGGAGTTCTACCTTGATTTGGGTGCAATCTTTTGCTTTTGGTTGTCTCAATTAGAGGTATATTATGGAAAATTTGAGGATCTCTCCATTGCCCTATTATAATCTAAACCAAAACATGGATTTTGGGTTGAAAGAAGAGTCCCTTTGAGCCTTCAAGATAGTGCATTTTGATGTCTAGGCTATTTTGGATCCAAACTACTATATGCATGTTTGGAGCCTGATTTTGGATCATAGTTACATTGTTATGTGATTGGATTCTTGTATAGCTATCATTAAATGTTTTGGGTTGAATTAAATTGGATTTCCTCTAAGTCATATCCTCAAAAATATTTTCTATAAGTGGATGTATATGTTGTACAAGGTTTGAGTCAAATCTCTTACATGGTAACTACAATTGGATTTATTTTATTTATTGTGTTCCTCTTGCTTCTTGCCTTCATCTTCTACAAATTTTATTGTCTCTCTACTATAATGTTTCTTGCTAGAACCCTAGTGGCTTTAGGTCATACATAACTAATCCCTATGCCAATAGAGTATTATCAATTGTTGCAAAATTCTAGTGATAGTTCCAAGCATAATTGATTTGATTTTGAGTTTATTCAAAAGAAACATAGTTGTTTGAATCCAAACCATGCACCTAATTTGGTATATGTGTTTTATAACATGTGATTTGAAACTTTCTACACACTTCAAAATACAAAAGATATTCTAAAAGAATTATAGAGTAATGATGAGATGGACTCTGAGATAGATTTGGAGTGCTTTAATATAGAGGAGATCCATGACCTTGTTCTACAATTTTGGATATGCATGATACCCTAGAAGTAGACTCATGATTTTGTGTTTCTTACCTATACACTCATCGATCAAATATATACACTTATTGATAAAATATTCTTTGATTATATTATTTCATTGTTACATAAACAACCATGTTTTGATTACACTATTGTGTTGTCATATAAACAACCATATTTTCAAAATGATATCCCATGTTTACAATATTGCATTGTCCTATAAACAACCGTATTTTCAAAATGGTGTCACATATTTATAACATTGCATTGTCACATAAAAAACCATATTTTCAAAATGATATCTTATATTTACAAGTTCTTAAAATTTGATCTTGTGAATCTATCAAAGTAGGCTATTGATGGCCATACTAGACTACCAAACTTGTTGGTTTATGATTGGGCTAGGTCTTTGCTAGGTGCATTCTTAAATCATTGGGAAAATGTTGAAGCTTAGCATTTTCTTGTTCCAACCTGGTCTTTCATGCCATTACTTTCTCCACAATTTGTCCTCATTATACCACTAGTGTTGCTTCTTATGTTGCCACATCCTGTATGTGCTCATGTTTTATAGGCATCAGCACAACATGTCTCTTTCTAAGTGGTTGCGTAACTTATCCTCTTTGTACTTGGGTCTTATAAGCTATTTGACTCTAGCCAATGCCTATACTAGTTGGCCTTTATTCCAATTCACATGCTAAAACAAACTACACAAAGAATTATTGCATAAAGTAGATGACCACTTGGTTATCATTCAAGAAGCTTCTTTCTTGTCTAATGAACTTGGCTAAAAGAATCCTCGCTAGTGTGATGTGAGATCTTCAAACATGTTATTTTTGTTGCCTTACATGATACAGAAAACACTATGTCTCTCATGAACCAATTTGGACATAGCTTTCTAGCTCCTTTAAGTAATATTGGGGGTTGAAGAGCAAAACCTGAAGAGGCCATGGAGCTCGTGCAATATGAAATAGTGGTGGTATCATACCAACTCAAAGTTGCAATAGTTCCACATAATGATGGATACCCAAATGAAGATAAACATATTTTGATAATATATTTAAAAATAAGTTTACTTAAAAATCTACTTTCTTTTTTAAATTATATGAATAGTCATATGCATGTTAGCAAAATTATAAAAATAATCCTAACAATAGTTTTAAACACTCGATTTAGCTTTCTTCAAGCTAAAGGTAAGCTCTCCCTCTCTTGGTATGTAAATAGCCCATGGGCCTTAGAGTATACATCTCTATTAGAGGAGACACTACTCTATGGGCATGGGAGTCTCTCTCTCTTAGCTTTTTTCCTCTCTTCTACAATTGCACGAGAACTCTATCAAAATCCATCGAGTTCTTTCTCTCTTATCCACATGTGTATGGAAGCTTTGTCGAAATCCATGGAGCTTTTTCCCTCTTCTCTATAATTAAGTGGAAGCTTTACTAAAATCCTTTGAGCTTTTCTTATGTGAAAGTCAAGTAAACATATACTAATCTTTTTTTCTTCTATGATCACACAGAAGCTTCACCTAAATCTATCAAGCTTTTTTTATGTTCTCTACAATCACACAAAAACTCTAGCTTTTTCTCTCTTTTCTAAAGCAATGTGAAAGTTGTATCAATTTTATTCCAATAATAATGGCCCCTATGAGACATCATAAAGAAAAGGAGGTCATCAAAGAAGTCACTTTTAGAGAACTCAAGGAAGCAAATTTAGTAATGGACTAAGAAGATGTCATTAAGGATGTAAACTGTATCATATCGGGTTACAATAATCAAGTTTAAGTTGCTTATTTCATATTAAGTTATTTTATTAAACTTAAAAGGATTAATTTATTTTATTGATTGAAAAGTATTATATTCATTTCCGGAGTATGTTTACTTTATGATTGTGCTCATGAGTTAATAAGAATATGTAGAAGAATATGTGGCCCTTGGATCAGCAAAACCAATCGAAATAAGAAATGTGGTTGTTGAATCTGTAGAACCAATCAAGCCATTTGCAATTGGACTGACTTTCACAAACTCTAAAGAGAATGCCAAAATGATTGAAATAAAACTAAAAGGTCATTTCTTGGTATCTAGGATCAAGAGCTAAGTGGTGAAAAAGGCCAAAAATGTTGTTGTTGCATCACCTTAGGTAGAGGAGCTTAGATGGACTCTGAACCAACAAATCCCTTAAAGGCCTATGATAGGAATGTAGAGCTTCATGGTCTCATCATTGATTAGGGATGGAGTACTCGTCAAGAGGTAGAACTACCTTGAGGGGTGAGTAATCTTTGCAAGGACTAAGATGGCTTCATGGAAGTCAAGATGCTTGTGGGGATCATAATAAAGGAATTTAATCCTAATGAAAGGGAGTTCTTTTCAATAGTGTTTGTTAATGTCTTGTGTCTTAATTACATGTAATGAATAAAAAGAAGATGATTTGATATATTCTCACAATGTAATAGCATGTTTTATTAAATAGATAACTAAAATAAAGATTCGATGAAAGTAAAAGATCTGAATCTAGAATGATTGAGAATCTATGGTTGGATGGGTATTTTCCTATACTGGATAGAGTTGCTAGGATGTAACCCCACTTTGATTGGGTAGAATCCAAATTAAAACTATCATAAGGGATGGGGGTAGTTGAGTACTAGTGCTAATGGCCATTGAAGTATAAACTATAGCTCCATTGTCTTTGAACCAAGTGCAATGTTAACCCGCTCTCACCTTTGAGTGGCTACAAAGTGACCCTTATTGAATGGTTGGTAGACTAATGTTTAGGAGATCTTCATAGTTTAGGAACCCTAAGGTCAATCCTCTGGGTTGATATGTCAATTTTTTGTTGTAAGGTAGACTTGGATAATACCTATTTATCTAAGTATGCGTATCATATTGGATTTGGATGATGCTACTCATGCAAAGATATTTGAGTGGCTACTAAATGTGCCCTACTAGCTAGGGCAAGGATGTCACAAATGGTATTTGAGAAAAAGTTCATCACATTGAAAGGTTTTGAGAACATAAAATTTTGAGAGTATAACAAGTAATTGTTTTGCTCTTAGATCTCTAAGAGATGTGAGAAAGACAAATAGGACATTAGAGAAGGTACTTTTAGAAACTTCAAGGAAGATGCTCTAGCAATAGATTCCAAAGATTTAATCAAGAATATAAACCATATCGTACTAAGTCACAAAATCAAGTTTGAATTGTTTATTTCATATCTAAATTTGTATTTAAGTTAAAATTATTGATTTAGTTCATTGATTGAAAATGAGTGTATTCATTACTTGGCTATGTTTGCTTTATGAGTATGCTTAGGAATTAATTATAATTTTTTAAGAGGATATGTGGCTATTGGATCCATGATACTAATAGAAAGAGGACATGTGGTCATTGAATCCATAGGACCAAGAAAGCTATTAGTAGTTGGACTGACCCCAAGGTCCAAAAGAAATGCTAGAGTGATTGAGATAACCAAGAATAGTATTTCTTGGTATTTAGGTCCAAGAGCTAAGTCATAAAAACGGGCAAGCATGTTCTTGTTGCATCACCTTAGATGGAACATAAAGGGTTTCTTAGCCAATTATTCCATCAATGACCTATGATAAGGCTATAGAACTTTGTGATTCCCATCATTAGTTAGAGATAGATGACCTTGAATACTAGTCAAGAGGTGGAATGAACTTGAGGGGTTCAGAGTCATTGCGAGGACTAAGATGGCTTTGTGGAAGTTAAGATCCTTGTGAAAATCATAATAAGTAAATTGAATCTAATTAAATGAAATTATATCTAGTATTGATTATGTATGCATTTTTCCTAAATTACTAGGTAGTGAATTGTGTGTAATAGGATATTGAAAGAAATTTTCTTTTATATGTTCTTACAATGTGGTAGAAAACTACATTTATTAGATAACTAAGACAAACCATTGAGAAAAGTGGGAGATTTCAAACTTAACGATTAAGCATCTATAGTTGGGTGCAACCAATAAGTCGGGTAGTGTTCCTACATTAGATAGAGCTGCTAGAATGTGAACCCTCTTCGCTTAGATAGAACCTAGCTTAATACCATTTTAGGGGACTAGAGTGTAATTGAGTATTGATCCTAATGGTGGTTGTGAAATTTCGGTGCTAGCCCAATCTTACCTTTGATTGGTTACCTAGTAACCTTTCTTAGATGGGTGTTACAATATTTCCCTAGAGGTAGTTGTTGGCGACTACTTGACCAGCTAATTTCATGTATCTTATGGGGTGTGAAAGATATTGCCTTTATGGACATATCCAAGAAACTTCACCTCCTCTAGCCCAAGTAGGGGTTAGTATGGATCTAGTATGCCACAATTTAAGATCAAGGATAGCTTCATGCATGGCATGATTAAAAAGTGTTAAAAAGCATTGTATTCCATCTCTACATCCACATCATCAACCATCCTAGTAGCGAAATCATTTGCTAGCTTTCACTAGTCGAAGTAAGTGGCTATATGGATGACTTTTAGGCATTTAATTAGTTACACATGGGGATCTATGAAGACTAGAAATTTCTACTATAATGTGAGCTATGGAGAATTCACTGGGCAAAGAGATTAAAGATATTTGATATATACTTCTTTCATAAAGTATATGGGCTATTTGATATTGGAAATGAACTAGTGCTTGAAACATTATGGTTCTATTGGAAAATACAATAGATAGTACCAAGTGAAAGGGTGGTTATAGTGCCAAGGAGACCCATGTTTGAATTGGATTCTAGGATTACCCCAAGTGCTTGTGAAACATAATATCTATCATACTAAGTTGAGAGAAAACTACCAATTTATGAGGATGTAGATCTTGCTTGGTTCTATAAAGAGAAGATTCACGAACTCATGTATTGAATGATTGCAACTTGACTATAGTCAATTATTTGTATAAATCATATTTCATTGATAAAGGAAACCCTTGCTATTTTATGAAAATTTATGAGATGTGCATGTTCTTAATAACTAGCTTATTTTGACAAGTAATGAGCTATATCACAAGTGTTTAATCTTTGAGATTGTATATATGACTACTTGTCAATCACTTATGTTAGAACTATGAGAAAACTTTATGACTAATCTAGGGAAGGCATGCCTTTTGACTTGTCTTAGTCTGTGTAAGAAGCTGGGAATACTTAGAATGCTATTAATATGCCATGTCACATTGACACTGGTATATAAGGAGAGAAGTTGTAATTTTACACATCTTTTTGACATATCAATACATTTACAATCTTTCTCTCCCTTCTTGCTCCAAGCTTCCATGGCTTCTTCATATTTCCTGTCTTTCTCTCTCCAATTCTAGTCTTTCTCTCTCCTCGTCACTCTATTTCTCTCTCTTCCTGCAGTCTTTCTCTCTCCTCTTCTTCTCTCCCTAGTTCTCTCTCTGACAAGTGGTATCATGATGGTGGACAGGAGTACTTCTATGATCCATCTGACTCTTTTCCTTTTGATCCAGGCGGTGATATCCCATTTGATCCTAGTGGATTTTGTAATGAGTTGCCTGCTGCCACTAATTGTTCTATCTCTATGGATGCTTGGACGGGATCTAAGAACCCTAATACACATCGTATGAAGGGAAGCATATGTGGAAAGCCAGTGTTCATCCTGATAGATAGTGGCAATACCCACAGTTTTGTCAATAAATCCATTATGTACAAGTTGAATTGTGTTCCCACCGACTTACAGCAGCCCATTAGAGTACAAGTGGCTAATGGTGAAGAGGAAATCAGCACACAGATTTGTCCACATGTTTCTTTGCAGATGGCTGAAAATTTTGAAGTCAAAGTAAACCTGATCACTTTGGAAATGGGGCCCATAGATATTGTACTTGGTTGTGACTGGTTGATGACCTTAGGCAGGATTACTATGGATTTCTCACAGTTATATATGGAGTTTTTCTCCAATGGACAGCTCATCCGTTTACAGGGAATCCCTAGTAGATCTGATTTTCAGCTTATCACCATTCAACAACTCAAGAAAGAGTACAAGAAGCGCTCACAGATATTTGTATTGCATTTGAACAAAGAAACACAGGATCAGCCCAATAATTCAGCAAACCATCCAGCCTTGACAGCTCTTCTTGAGGAGTATAGAGATTTATTTGAAGTACCTACTTCATTGCCTCCTAAGAGAGCGGTGGATCACCCCATTGATTTGGAACCCAACTCAAAGACAATCAATAAGCCACCTTACAGACTATCAAAATGTGAACGAGAGGAAGTAGCCAAGCAAATCAAAGAGCTTCTTGAAATGGGATTTATTGAACCCAGTTCTTCACCGTATGCATCCCCAGTCCTGTTAGTCAAAAAGAAAGATGGATCTTTCAGAATGTGCATTGACTACAGGGATCTTAATAAGATAACAGTGAAGAACAGGTATCCTATACCCAGGATAGATGATTTGCTTGATGAGCTTAAGGGGGCTCGATTCTTCACGAAGATTGATTTGAGATCAGGGTATCATCAGATTCGCATGAGAGAGGGTGATGAGGTCAAGACTGCTTTTAGGACTGATCGTGGGCTCTACCATTTCTTGGTGATGCCATTCGGCCTTACAAACGCTCCAGCTACCTTTCAAAGCCTGATGAATAAGATTCTACAACCTTTCCTCTTTCAGTTTGTCTTGGTGTTCTTCGATGACATTTTGATCTACAGCAAGACTTTTCAGGATCATTTGTCGCATATGAGGAAGGTTTTTGATGTGTTGAGACATCATAGGCTTTTTGCTAAGGAGAAGAAGTGTTCTTTCATGCAGACTGAAGTGGAATACTTGGGACATATAGTCAGTGAAAAAGGAATACAGACTGATCCCAAGAAGGTGCAATGCATAAAAGATTGGCCAACGCCTACTACTACTACCTCTCTTAGAGGATTTCTTGGTCTATCTTCATTCTATCGCAGATTTATAAAGCATTATGCGGCAATTGCAGCCCCTTTAACTGACAGGTTGAAGAAAGAGGCTTTCTTTTGGGATGCTCTTGCAGATAGCAGCTTCAACCAGTTAAAGGAATTACTTACCACTGCTCCTATTCTTGTATGCCCGGATTTCTCTAAAGAGTTTACTATACAGTGTGATGCTAGTGGCCGTGGCATTGGGGCTATTTTGCTTCAGGAGCATGGAGTAATTGCATTTGAAATCCGTAAGCTTACTGATAAGGAGATGGCCATGAATGTTTATGATCAGGAAATGTTGGCTATTCTGCATGCAATCAAGAAATGGCACCATTACTTATATGGCAGCCGATTCAGAGTGCATAGTGATCATCGCGTACTCAAGTATTTCCTTACTCAGTCAAATCTTACTCCAAAGCAACGACGATGGGTAGCAACATTACAAAATTATGACTTTGACATCACTCATACAAGGGGCAAAGATAACATAGTGGCTGATTCTCTCTCTCGTATGTGGGCCTGCAAAGTATCAGCCATGACGGAATTACATAGTGATTGGATTGAAGAGCTACAAGAGGCATATCTCTTAGATGAGGAATTCAGCCAAATCTTTCAGAAATTACAGCAAGGTCTTATGGAAGAAAACTCGCATTACCAGCTTAAAAATGGTCTTATTTGGTGGAAGGGCAAGATTGTTATTCCCTCTACTTCTTCTTTCAAGCGAAAAATTATGGAGGAGATTCATTCTTCGCCTTTAGCTGGACACTTGGGAGTTTTCAAGACTTATGACAGGATCAGCAAGGGCTTTTATTGGAAAGGACTGTGGAAAGATGTCAAGGACTTCGTTATGAAGTGTATGCCTTGTCAGCAAAATAAGGATAGCACCCATAAGCCAGGGGGTTTATTGCAGCCATTGCCTATTCCTACAGGTAAATGGACTCATATTACTATGGACTTTATCACTGGCTTACGTACTACCAAGAAGGGGTGGAATAGTATTTATGTGGTGGTTGACAGACTCACCAAAGCAGCTCATTTTATCCCAACAAAAATTCAGTTTACTGCTTCTCAGGTGGCCAACCAGTTTATGGAGCATATTTTCAGATTACATGGATTACCGCAGGTGATTGTCCATGATAGGGACTTAAAGTTTATGAGTAACTTTTGGCAAGCGGTATTTACATCTATGGGTACCAAGTTGGCTCCATCTACGGCTTATCATCCCCAAACTGATGGACAAACAGAGAGAGTTAATAAATGGTTGGAGACCTATCTTCGCCATTTTTGCTATGATGTCCAAACCTCATGGGATTCTTGGTTACACCTGGCTGAGTTTGCTTATAATAATTCCACTCATGCGAGCATAGGAGTTTCACCCTTTGAGGCTTTGTATGGTTACAAGGTGCCCCTACCCACAGTCATTTTTAACGAAAAGATCAACCCTCATGGGAAGGAAGAGTTGGATAGAATGCAGACCCTTCTTCAGCAATGCAAGGTGAATCTAAGGAAGGCTCAAGATCGGATGAAGATGTATGCTGATGAGAAGAGGAGGCCTTTAGAGTTCCAAGAAGGAGAGCTGGTTTTGTTGAAGGTGCCCAAATCCAAGTATTCTACATTGAAAGATGGATCCAGTAATAAGCTTGCCCACAGATTCTATGGCCCTTACAGGATCCTTAAGCGGATTGGAGATTTGGCATACAGACTAGAGCTTCCCTCTTCTACAAAGATTCATAACATCTTCCATGTTAGTCAGCTTAAGCCCTATTATGGTGATCCAGTGGATTTAGTTGATGAGCTGCCACCTATTGATGAAGATGGTATCGTTCAGTACATCCCAGAGGCTGTTATAGGTCAGCGTGAGAAGAAGCTTCGATCACGTTCTATTGTGGAGTATTTAATTAAATGGAGAGGTTTACCCTCTGAAGAGGCTTCTTGGAGACCTGATTCAATATTGGATGAGTATCCATACTTGAAGGATACATTGGTGGCTGAAGCCTATTGCTTATGGAGCTAGTATTGGTGCAGACTGGTTCAGGACAGCACGCTGTTTTAGAACAGTTTTTGTCGTACTTCATTTTCAGAATTGAGCTATCTACATGAGCTTAAAGTACTCTTCAAGAGCTTCGTTTTGATATATGGTATACCTCATTTGGACACTTCTATCAAAAGTTATGGCTGATTTGGTCTAGCAGGGACTGTTATTTCAGCAAGCTGTCTACTTTCTTCTGGAACTATTTGTTGAAGATTCTATGGCTCCAATGGCTTCTAAAGTTCTTCAAATCATGTATATAGTGGGGTTCTCTTTCCGTTCTTCATATTCAGCCCTTGTAATGATAATTCTTCACTCATTTCCCATTTGTAAAGCTGTAAAACAGAGTAGTACTCTGTTCTATCCATCTTTTCTTTAGTTCTTTCTAGGTTTGTTATTTAGGACAAAAACTTTTGGGAAGGGATGGATTGTAAGAAGCTGGGAATACTTAGAATGCTATTAATATGCCATGTCACATTGACACTGGTATATAAGGAGAGAAGTTGTAATTTTACACATCTTTTTGACATATCAATACATTTACAATCTTTCTCTTCCTTCTTGCTCCAAGCTTCCATGGCTTCTTCATCTTTCCTGTCTTTCTCTCTCCAATTCTAGTCTTTCTCTCTCCTCGTCACTCTATTTCTCTCTCTTCCTGCAGTCTTTCTCTCTCCTCTGCAGTCTTTCTCTCTCCTCTTCTTCTCTCCCTAGTTCTCTCTCTGACAGTCTGGGGAGAGACTTTAGGGAATGACTAATTCCTACTTCTATTCCAATGCGAGCCTGTATGAGGATATTAGGGAAACTCACCTTAAATTGTGAAATTGGCTCGAGGAGCCCAATTTAATTAGAGTTTACAAGTGGAATACCCTCTAGAGAGACAAAGTAAAGTATATAAATGGAAAATTTGTAATGGAAAACAAGTGGGTTTGTACCATTATTATCCCACCTCACAGAATTGCTCTCATCAAGTGAACTAAGTCTAATGACTATAACGTGTCCCAATACCCACTTGATCTTTCAATTACTTATCAATTCTTGGAAATTAAGGCTAATCTAACTACCTTTATAATGAAAGAACTTTATAAAATACATTGTTGGACTCTTGCAATTATTTAAGGTGAATAATAAATATATTTACTTTCTCTAATGGGTTTATTATGGTCCTATAGGATATTAATCATGCCTATAATTGATTTACCCTATATTGAATAGTGTATAGATTGCCTACCCATCCTCAAATATTGAATTCCATGAAATTAGGAAGACTACTCTTAAGAAGCTCTCTAATATGCACTATACTTAGATTCCAATCGGGATGTCACAAGAATGTCATAGAGAATATCTCACAAATTCTTCACAATCAATTCATACCATGTTGGAAACTTATGAGTGGTTTTTAAAACAATACAAAAGATGGAAAAACTACAAATAGTCCATTGGTTCATGTTCAAAGGACAAATGATTAATGATACTAATGGGGAGACAATGACCTTGCATTGTTGGATGTATGGGCAAGTTACTTGAGTCATACCTCCTAATATAAAGTGACACATTAAAGACATCCCTAAAATGGATATATTATTATGGAATTACCTCCTTTGTCTATAGCCTATAGAGCCTTAAAAACAATAGAGAAACCTCCTACATTTTTAGTCATGCCATTACATGAAGTCCATGATTTAAAATCCATCATATTCAGATGCCCCTCTTCTTTACATAATAAAAAGTGCACTATTTACAAGTGTGTTGTATAAGGGAGAAATGTGTCATGATCTTGATAAATTGAATTTTAAATAAGTCCTTGTGTATTATCCAAAATCACCAAAAATTATGAGTGGATAGTACCTATAGGGATATCCAAGAAAAGAAATTCATTTCAAAGTTGACATTACTAATTGAGATTTAGTGATGAAGAAGGATCCAAGGTAGAATAAGTAGAAGCCTAGATCAAGGCCATAAATGATTATTTTGTGGCTATTGAAACCATTATTGTCAATCAATCCATGAGTAATGGGTGAAGTTAGCTCTAGTGGAAATGATGGTGTTGCAATAATGGAGTTACATAAGCCTTCCAAAACTAGGAACATATTAAGGAAGTAGTGAAAGGGTGATGCATGCTCCTATCCTTTGAATTTATCAAGATCAATCAATGCTATAGCCTTTTTCAATTAAACTTGACCTTTGAAGGATATTATTCAAAGTTTGTGATTCTACACAAATTTGCACTACCAATAATGAGGGTAACTCAATAACTTGTGAAGTTTTTCCAAGGACCAAATATACCCCAGATATTATTGAGATATTAGCAATCCACCTAATGTAGCCTCTTTGTATGAGGCAGTTTGGGATGAAGACATGCAAGGTGCAGGAATCCCATATGCACAGAAAGGGAAAACTGTACCCATCCAACAACTATAAAACATTGTACTTGACAACCACTTTTGATAGATGAATGAATACATGATGATGCTTTTCTTTATCAATTAGTGTCAATCTTGTACTTGTCAATCCTACACAAGATTGTGTTTATGAGTCCAAGCTTCCATCTTGGAACCTAATTCACTTGTGTAACAATTGTGGTCTTCAGTCAATGTCATCATGAGTTTAGTCTATGCTTACAAGCCGCCATAGCCATGCTCTAGATCCCGCGTAATTTATTCCGCTTGTAGGGATGGATGGATTTACTTGTTTTGAAGAGCAATCGATGAATTTATTTGAAGATTTTGAAGACATTTCTTGTGCCTCAAAGACAATGATACCTTTGCTTGAGGGGGACATGGACATAAAGACTGATGCAACTATTGCAAGCAAAGTCAATGAAGAAGCAGATCAAGAGGACCAAAAGAACAAGAATAAGAAGAAGAAGCAGAAAAATCATGAAGACTTTGAAGTGGCAAACAAAGTAAAGTACAAGTACAGGAAGCTAGACAAGAAGAGCTGCAATGAATTGAAGATCTATGTCAAAAGAAATGCTAAAAACTGCAAGGGCCTCACGGTCCTTGATCCTATTTTTTACTAACTTTTTTAGCCTTGTAATGTCTAGCCCAAATTTCTTTATCATAAGCTTGTAAAACTCCTCATGTAGCCTTGTACTATAGCCTCTGTAAGGCCCCTGCTACAGCCTCTGAATGTCCATCATGTTTGTGGTACCCACACTTAGCCTTTTCTATGACAACCTCTGGTGTTTTTCCATGTTTATGGTGCGCCCACAATTTGTAGGTGTTACTTTCACTAAAGCCTCTACACACTTTGTACTTTCTGGTTTTGATTGAGGAGGGGTGTTGAGATATTAGCAATCACACCTAATGTAGCCTCTTTGTATGAGGAAGTTTAGGATGAAGACATGCAGGCTGCAAGAATCCCATAGGCACAAAAGGGGAAAACTGTACCCATCCAACAACTATAAAGCATTGTACTTGACTACCACTTTTGATAGATGAATGAATACATGATGATGCTTTTCTTTATCAGTTTTAGTGTCAGTCTTGTACTTGTCAGTCCTACACAAGATTGTGTTTATGAGTCCAAGCTTTCGTCTTGGAACCTAATTCACTTGTGTAACAGTTGTGGTCTTTAGTCAATGTCATCATGAGTTTAGTATATGCTTACAAGCCACCATAGCCATGCTCTAGATCCCACGTAATTTAACAGATATCCATCTCGAATCCATGAGACTGACAATCCTCAAAGATTCCCTTAGGCTGGAAAAGCCTATATCCAATGAGATTTCTTGGAATGGCTAGAGAAACTACCTCATGAACAATAACTACAAAAGAAACCATCCAAACCATGGGGCTAATGCAAACAATGTAGATAATATGGACAAGCTAATGCTATTATTTAGGGATCAAGCATTAGGAAACAATGATACTAATGCAAAATAGTTGGACACCTAAGAGCTACCCCAACCATCTTGAAAATCCAACTTTAGACCACGGTTAACTAAAAGAGACTGTGGGAATGGTAATGACAATTAAGGCCATGGAGGAGGAATAAATTTTGAAACTCAAGTGAACATTGTGATAGTCCAGTGAGAAAAATAAGAATGCACATGATTGAGGAAATGAGATAAGGATCCATACATGGAGCCATTAGAAACAAGGGAGCAGACCACCAATGCTTTATTATTGAGATCCTAGCAACTTATATGGGCAAGTCCTTCAAAATTCCTAATTGTTTAGAGAAGTAATCTTTTTTTTTTGCATCAAAGATAGCTAAAATATTACGTATAGATTCAAGAGGAACAAAGGAAATTTTACTTCTACTGAAACTATAGGGGAAGTTTTATTTGAATTAAACATCTGGGAAATGGAAGCTGGATTTTGAATTTTGCAACCAAGACACTATGATTACTTCTTGGTATGGATTGGCTCAAGAAGAGTAAGGCCAAGATTTTAGGTATCGAAGAGGAAGTTATATTCCAATGCAACACAAGCTAATTCCAAAAGGGATTGAGGAAGGAGCAACTAGTCTATATGATCCCACTAAACAAGCTCAATGAGACAAAAGAAGGCAAGTTACATTCGAGTGGATCAATGACTTCAAAGAACTGTTTGTAGAGGAGTTGGTACAACTGCCCTTGAATGGAAAGATTGACCATCAAATAGAATTGACTCCTAGAGTTAAACTAGCATCCAAATTGACTGTGCAATATATTTCTACTCAAAGCCATCAAGCTTAAGGAAAAATTGAGGCAAGTAATTAAGCAAGGGTTCACAAGTTTGAATAATTCACTTATGGTGTGCTTGGTCTTTTTCTATAGGAAAAAAGATGGATCCCTCAAACTCTATATTCGCTTTAGAGGACCTAACCAAAGTGATGGTCAAGAAAAAGTATCCCATACCTAGGATCAATGAACTCCTAGGCTAACTACATGAAGGCAAAGTCTCATCAAAGATAGACTTGAGATCCAAGAACAATCAAATTTGAATCAAACAATAGAACGTCCCAAATACCATTTTTAGAACTACATATGAACATTATGAATTATTATTGATGCCCTTTCAATTCATTAACTCTAGTCTTGTAGTAGAAAAGCCACTTTTGTGGCAATTTGGACTCTCTATAGAAAATGAAGATTAAGAAGATATGGTTTTGGGGAAATGTGATCATCACAAAATACTAGTTGAAAAAACTAGAAAGTTCAAAACAAGCTAGGAAGTGTATATTTTTATGTCCACCTATAAGACCATTTTCATGGAAAATAGAAAACTTTTAGTGCTTCTATTAAAAAACCTTTGAGATAATCTTTTATCATGCTAAAACTTTCATTAAAAATACTTTGATATGTATAGCATGTATTTTCATTTATAGAATTGAAATTAAATGAAAATTTTCAACTTCATAAATAGCTCAAAATAGTATTATTGAGTGTTATTCTAACCAGTTTTCATGCACTTTTGAAAATCCAACTTTTGAAAAAAATGATTTTTCACTTGAAAGTTGTTCCAAGCATTTTATTCTACTATCTTACCATATTCAAAGTATAGTAAAATAGGACATGAGCTATAAAGTGACTTACAACCATTTTTGTGGCAAATTATAATATGATTGCTAATATCTTATCAACATCTAATCAATATTATTAAAAAAAATTCAACAATACCTCCATGACTTTGTGTTGGTTTTTTTTATGATTTATTAGTTAACTCCAAACCATTGGGGGAACATGAGGTTAAGGATTACACTACATAACCTCTATGAGAAACAATTATATGCCAAGAAGAGAGTGTTACTCTTCATGGATAAAATTGAATACTTGGAATACAATCTCTACCAATGGAAGTATACTCCCCAAAAATAAAGGACATCCTAGATTCACTAGTTCCTAAGATAGTTAAGGAAATTTGACAATTCTTGGGACTAAAAGGATGGTATTGAATCATCAAGGATTATTCTCTCATAACAATATCCCTCACTAATCTCTTCAATAAGAACATCCTAATCATATGGGTAGTTGAGCACCAAGAGCGCTTGATAAACTCAAGGAATTGATAAGCTTTACCTTGGTGCTAAAGCTCCCCACCTTCACCTAACCATTTGAGGTGATCATCAACACAAGTGGAGTTGCGATTGGTGGAGTATTGGGAATAATGAAGGAGGTATATGTCTTATACCTCATGCAATTTGAAACCCTATGAGTTCAATGATGCCACATATGATCTATAGCTAGTCACGCTAATTCTTGTTCACTCTAGTGAAGGACCACAAGAGTCTTAAGTGGAATTGCACCCAAGCTTTGTATTAAAAGTATATTAAATGAAGGCCAAATTATTATTGGATATGCATAACAACCTCATTTCAAACATCTAGGATATGCTAAGACTCTTAATGTAGTTCTTAAGAGCTATCATTAGTATAGGAATGAAGAGATAGATACTGTGGTATGTAACCCTATGCTTGATTAGAAAGAAGCAAGATGCCTAGAGAACTTTAACCCTTGGGCATTCCACATATGAAGTAGGAGTCTATAAGCATGGAATTTCTAATTGAGTTATGCTACTACTAATGGATATGATTCTATCATGGTAGTGATAAATAGATTGATCAAAGTCACTCTCTTAAGTATAGTTAAGGCCACTTACAAATCATTTGATATTGACCAAGTCTTTTCAAGGAGATATTCAAACTTCATGGAATACCAAAGACTACACTTTAGTGATAGATGCTCCAACTTTATCTCAAAGTTATCAATTATTTACTCCAAACCATTAGAATTTGGTTGTGCTTCACTATCACTTCTAGTCCACAAATTAATGGCCAAACTAAGGGAGTGAATCAAATAATTGAAAATATCCTAAGGTAATACTATGATAGAGAACTAAGATGATGGATTGAATGTCTATCTCTTGTGGAATTTTCTTAGAATGATACATACTAGTAATGGGTCAATACATCCCCATTTCAAGCTTTGTATGGGCAAGAATACCATAAACCTTTGAACTTTTTGAACTGAACTCTTAAGGGGAAAGTATATGAAGCTAGAGAATGACCAATATATTCAAGCCATCTAGCATGCAATAAAAGTTGCTTAAGATTGGCAAAATTTCTATGCATACCTTCAAAAGAGAGAATAAACCTTCAAGGAAGGTGATATGGTTTTCTTGAGGGTGAGGCCTAAAAATACCTTAATTTTCCTAGGGAAGTATAAGAAGCTTATTCCCAGGTACCATGGACATTATGAAGTAATCAAAGTGATGGGAAAGAAATTAGCTTACAAACTCAAACTAGTACCCCATCTCAAGATGCATAATGTATTCCATGTAAGTCTAATTAAGCCTTATGTATCTAGTCCTTAGTATATATTTAATGACAAAAAGATGGTGATGCCTACTCAAGGGATTCTAGAAATTCAATCTAAAGGGTCCTAGAAACAACATAAAATACTTTGAGGAGTTAAATCCTAGGAGAACATCTTATACAATGGAAGGATTATCTTGAATAAGATACCAATTATATTGATGAGGAATCGTCTTCATCAAGATGAGAACATTTCAATTTATTTAAGGGGTGCAAGATGTAATGTCCCCATTACAAATCCAATACTACTAAAATATTGTGGCTTTCTAAAAACTAAATTAATAAGTGAAAGGTCTTAAATAAGTGTTTTCAATTATCAAATGTGAATTATTGACAATGTGTACATTTACATATTAAATATGAGCATTATTAATAAATGTTTAATACAAACACTTAAAAAATACAAAAAGATCACACACTTTAAATGGATCATTTAACATTAAAATGGAGAGAAACTAATTGTATATATGTATTTGTCTCAAAAAAGTAGTTACTCTATAATTTTACGCCATGTTAATCTAGCATTGGGTGTGCACTAGGCACCCCTAACACAAAAGAAGGAGAGAAAGGAGAGAAACCATGTGAAGCTTTCTCTTCCCCTCTCTCATAGACCTTTGTATACATATTTCTCCTATAGGCAATAAAACTATGCTCTAAGAGATGCATGACATTGAGGACATGAGAATCTTCCTAGTACAAAAGGATCCTTATAAAGTGCCCTCTATTGTGTGAGGATAAACCTCTCGGCCTTTACTTTAATATCCACTAGCATTCCTTGCATACTTCACACACAAGGAACACTAGCCACTTCATAGCAACATGAAGGAAATGTTAGTGCAAATTAAAGTGGAGGTCACAAGGGTCTATCCTCTATTTATTGTGTTATTGCATAAAGCTACTACAAAGCTGGTTAGTATTAAAAGCAAAGTTGCCATATGATCACTTCCCTTACTTCCTCCCCATTATTGTATTTTGGTTCTCTCTCTCTCTCTCTCTCTCTCTCTCTCTCTCTCTCTCTCTCTCTCTCTCTCTCTTCCTACACAGATTTCAGGATATGGACAGAGATCGCATTGCATATAGAGCATATATGGCATCTCAGGAGATGGCTCGAGCGGGGGATACCACATCATGGTATGCACAGACTAGAGCTTGGCTTGACAGACATGGGCTGGACATTGATAGACTCCCACCTCTTCTATATGATACTCAGGCTCCCACTTACACCCTCTCTCTCTGAGAGGAACAGAGTCATCAGACAGGAGATATGGCATATTTATATACAGAGGACATGGGTCAGCCCTGCATAGCCACTGCCATCGAAGATGGCACATTATTATACACAGTTCTTGAGGATATCAGAGCAGGGATTCATAGAGATTTCGAGATATATGCAGATCTATATGCCACATCGATTGAGAGTTCTTATTGGACAGCTCAGGGTATCATCACATCAGCTTATGATTGAGAGTGGCAGAGCCAGTGGCATCCCGCGGGAGGAGAGGATATGCCCCCTTTGCAGATCAGAGGTGGAGAGTGAGGAGCATTTTGTTCTCAGATGCCCGGCATACTCAGAGTTGAGATCTAGATACACATTGAGCAGCTCACTTCAGGGATGTATGACTAATATGGATCAGAGATCATTTGGCCGTTTTCTGGGAGAGGCATGGCACATCAGAGAGCAGAGCACACAGCGGGTCCCAGTCAGAGAGAGGCCCACCCAGACGACTATTACACAGTTCTTTCAGACAGACAGAGTGAGAGCTACTGTACCAGCCTCCAGCCAGACCTCCGGGCTCACACTACAGCAGGCTGAGGACCAGCGTACCCGACGCCACACGAGGATCCGTGGGTTTCGGACCCCATAGCCACACCGACAGCAGATCCGGAGGATTCTTGATCTAGATCGACAGTAGACTGAGATCCGACGACACTCAACACATTGGATCTCAGATCTCCAGTTTGCTCTTTCTCCACCGCCGATGTACCACATCTTGCATCCAGGAGGGATCACCTGCTATTAGCGACTTCGACGACTGCTACTACATCCCAGGATAGTATATCTCCCTGCATCTATTACATATACACATCACACCACTTTATCACAGCCGACAGTTGTTCCCCTATCACAGCCGACATTTGTTCCCCTTTTGTAGCCATTATCTGGAGTACCAGAGCTACATACACATACACGACACTTATCACACTCATAGCACCGTATTTTCAGTTTCCAGTTTTTAGCTTTTCATTCAGCACTTTTATTTTGGATAGCTGGACCTCATCAGTTGTATCACAATTTGTCTCATAGGCCAGTTTTGGTCTTTAGAAGACGTTAATATAACTTTCTTTCTCTCTCTCTCTCTCTCTCTCTCTCTCTCTCTCTCTCTCTCTCTCTCTCTCTCTCTCTCTCTCTCTCTCTCTCTCTCTCTCTCTCATCACGGCTTAACTAAGCCTACCCTATGTTGCTTTATGTGATCTCTTTCTTAACTAAGCCTACCCTAGGTTGCTTTATGTGATCTCAAAGAGAGAGAGAGAGAGAGAGAGAGAGAGAGAGAGAGAGAGAGTGTGTGTGTGTGTGTGTGTGTGTGTGTGTGCGCGCGCGCGCACGCATGCACGTGCATGTGCACGCACACGCTATACTATCCTAAGGGGTCTACGTATAAGAAATCATCTATATAATGTGTATTCAAAGGATATTGAGAAATACCCTTTCTTTACATGCCATAAAGCCTTAAAATGACCCCTTTTACTCTACTAAACTTATGAAAATTTTTGAAATTGTAATTTAAAAATCCCTTTTATGAATATAATTCTATAAGTTTTATTGAATATAACATCGTTTCTTTTGAACTCACGTGGTATCTTACATGTTCTATACTATAGACCCTCGAGTGTACTATACACATAGATATATATATATAACATGATAGTGTGCTAATAGGGGTATGTAGGCATGTGAGGCTATATTTCTCTCTTACTTGTACTCCTCTCTCTCTTTTTCTCTTTCATTCATCTAATTTTTTTAATACACATACTCTTGTAAAAGTGCACACACACCAAGCACTTTCTTAAAGAAAAGAATGTGTATCTCTGTGACATGTCAAATTCATAACATGTGCAAGCATTAGATATCTACCATATGAAGCCTTTTGGCTTTTGTAGATGCAACCTTATTTATTTTTTAAGAAGTTGGAAAGACATGTTTTAGTGAGAGAGTTATCAATAATACCTTGTCATACTGACATAGGTATAAAAGGTGTGAGACATGTAATTTTTGACATCTTTTACCATAATACAATTACTCTCTCTCATCTCATCTGCTTATCCTCAGATTTCATGGCTTCTCTCTTTTCTTTCCAATCTTTCTCTCTCCTTGTCACTCATTCTCTCTCCTTTTTTCTCTCTTTTGCTCTTCTTTCTCTTACCTCTTAGCCCTTTCCTTGACAAGTGGTATCAAAGCATTGATCTTTGATTCATTTGATTCAATCTTTTCTTGGATTTCTTCCACGTGCTAGTTACCTTCTAGTTACTCAAGGACAGGGTGTCACTTTGGAAAATGAATAAGTGCAGTGATCAAAGAGACCAACGATAGCTAGTCAAAGCTAACTAAAGTACTTGAAGACAAAGTTGGAGGCATCTTGGACAAAAATTTTGGGGGTAAAGGCGCCTCTGCCTAGCTGCCCGTGTATTACTACACTGACAGTCACCGCCACTGCACACTGCAGGTGGCGGGTGCTCGTCACCGTCACTTTATTCTTTATTCTTTTAGTGATAGTTTGAATAAAGGAAGGCCCGGTCACACATTGTGACTGTTGGAGTTCCCATTTCTAGTCTCTCCCTTTCTTGCTCTTGCTCTCCCGCCATAGCTCTCGAGACCAACCTTTGATCCGTCGCTCCCTTTCAACTAGTATCAGAGCTTTGCTTTCCGACCCTTGAGCTTGGTTTATGGCATTCTCAGCATCCCATCGACTCCCTACTTGCATTGGGTCTATATCTGACTTCTTCGAGCTCCTGTCACTCCCCGACTTCCCGAGCACCCTCCCAGCATTGTTGGGCACCTTCAGGGCATTAGATTAGAGGTATTTGATCATTTTCTTCAGGGTTTACTTCAGTTCTCAGGTCTCACAAGCTGTAAACAAGATTGGGGCAGCCACCATTGAAGCTCCCTTGCTTCATATCTCACTTGCCTTTGAACAAGACTTGCTAGAGCTTGTTTGAGGCCTTCCTTGGCTTTAATCGGACCCCTCTGAAGCTTGGCCACCATTTTTTGCAGCCCCAGGACCAGAATTTACAGTTGGCAGAATCACGCAGCCCTCCCCATATGTGTCTTCAGCATTGACAGTCACAACAGTAGCTCTCCCTCTCCATTGGCACTTGGAAAGGCTCCATTTCAGGCATATGAACATGCTTTGATGCTTGGTTTCGATGGTTGATGTGTTGGCATAGCATTTGGACTAATTTAACACTATTTTGGGACTATCATAACAGCCCATAGGCAGTTTATGACAGTGTTACACTGACATTTGATGCTACAGCTTGTTTGGCATTGTCATTGGATGACCGGTTGGTCCCGTTTGATAGCCGGATGTTAGGGGAATGTATGCCTATTGTTTGGCAACCATTTGGGGCTGATTTTGGTGCTGAAATTCTTAGTTTTAATAGTAAATCACTGTTGTATATAGTTGGGCTGAAGTCATTTTACTCATGTATACTTATGCCTATGCTTTTCGAGCTATGTTTCGGGCATATATGGTGATGTATTGACACTTGGGGCTTGACATAGAGCTTGGTTTTAATTTGGGATCATTGGTTGAGCTTGAGCTTGCTTTGCAAATCATTTGGATGCTCTGTCTTGGATGTACTTATGGCATGTATGTTGCTTATGTCTAACCGGTCTTGACATGCTTAGCCTATGCCATTACTACATGCTAGTTACATTGTTTGGAGCCTATTGCTACTGGAGCTCGGTCTTGGCTTGATCTTGGATTCTCGAAGCTTACTTGAGCTATTTATTAGCTTGCCAGAGTTGTATCTTGGGATGTACTTGATGTCTTACATGCTTATAGATGCTACATACGGATGCTCTACCGCCTACATGTTTGGGATGTACTATTGATGTATTGTCTTGGATTATGTCATTGGCACTGTGTCTTGCCTTGGCTTGAGCTCTTGAGCTCGTATATACGGCTTTTGTGCCAGTGGGAGCATTCTTGAATGCTTATCAGACATTGAGCAGGTGGTACTTTTATGCATTGAGCCGTTACATGCTATTGAGCAGTTACAAACACTTGAGACTTTGGGACTTCTTACATTTTGGGATGATACATCATATATCTTGGTTCACTGTATGCTTATGAGCTAAGTCTCAGTTTTGGATCCATATCTTTGTGAACTGACACCTACTTGTGTCAAGTTTTGGTAGTGGCAAGAACACTTTGCCCCGTTGCCTGGGGAATGTGCCTACTCACTAGCAGATGTTTGTATGACATACTTGGGTGTTGGATTCATGCTTATCGACCATCATATGCTTATGCTATGCCCGCATGATGCTAGCTTTGGTCTTGGCAGTATCTGATTGCCTTGGGATCCGATTTTGGCACTGTTAGCTCTCTTTTACTGAAATCTGAAATTTATTACAGCAAGCATATATGTATGGACTGACATGGATTTTTCATGCTGAACTCTGAAATGATGTACTTTCACTAGTACTTAGTGGGCAGCAGCTTTGGTTCCACTTTCTTCGCCATTTTTCCTCAATTTTGGTGATTTTTTGGTCATTTTCTGCAATAAACAGCAAGCAGTTTTGAACTGTCTACAGTCTTCCAGCCTGCATTTTGGCGAGTTCGTCCACTGATCATGCTATTTTCAACATCACTAAGCTTGATGGTACAAATTACTCTTATTGGAAGAGCCAGATTTGGCAGGTGTTGGTGCAAAAATCGCAAATCAGACATTTGAGGTTAAGCGGGCATCCGCCTACAACTATGCCAGATGAGGAATGGCTTGAGCTTGATGAGTTATGCAAGTCCACTATTGTATTGTCCCTCACAGAACAGGTTCACTATAATGTCTTTGAGGAAGAATAGAGTGCATGGCAGTTGTGGAAAAAGATCAAAAATCTCTATGACAAGAAAAGTCCAATGAGTTAGATGTATTGGAGCTGAAACAGCTTATGGATCTGCGCATGAAGGAGAATGTGACTATGTATACTCACTTGAGCCAGTTCCATGCTATACTCAAGAACTTGACTTCACCGGACATCACTTTTGCAGAGGATGCCACTCCTCTTTTCTTGCTTGGTACTCTTAATGAGTCATGGGATGTATTCCACACTGCATTATGTATCTCTACTGCTACCTTGAAATTATCTGATGTTGAGAGTGCTCTTCTGCAGGAAGAGGTTGACCGTAAGAATTTGGATGCCTCTCGTGTGTCTCATGCTATGACAATTAGAGGCAAGAATGATGGATATGGAAAGCATGGCAGTGGTAGTGGCCGTGGACGGGATTCTCAAAAATCTCGGTCCAAGTCTCATGGAAAGTCACGTAGCAAATCTCGTGGCAGGAATGCAGATGTTACTTGTCACCATTGTGGAAAAAAGGGCCATATTAGGCCACAATGCCATGAATTACGCAATGAAAGGTGCAAAGATAAAGAGAAAGACAAAGTGCAGGATAAGTCTTCTAATTGCAGCATAGTACCTGCAAAGTCCAGTGTTAAAATTGAAGAGATCAATGTTATGCAGCTTGAGAATGTTGATGATGATGATTATATCCTAGCAACTTCTTCTAGTGCTTCGCAGATGATAGAGATACACTCTATGTATGCATAGTGTTGGCTCTTGGACTCAGGTGCGTCCTTTCATGTGACACCTTGCCGAGAGTGGTTTCACTCATACCGTATTGTTTCGGGTTCTATGCGCTTGGGTGATGACAGCTCTCTTGATATTGTGGGAATTAGTGATGTTAGGCTGCATTTTCCTTTTGGTAGTAGTTTTGTTATGCAGGATGTACGTCATGTACCTGCTTTGACATGCAGTCTCATGTCAGCTGGACAACTTGATGACGCAGGATATCATGTATGTTTTGGAGACTCTGCATGGAAGATCACTCATGGCAGACTTGTGATTGCGAGAGGTGCCAAGGCTGGCAGTCTCTACCCCTTGATTGTATCAGCTTCTTCCCTTGATCATGTTTTGTCTGTGGGTTCTATCCCACATGTATTTCTTTGGCATGCCCATTTGGGCCATATGTCTTTGAAGGGAATGAAAATGCTTTCTGGTTTGCAGTACTTACCGCCCCTTGATTATGTATGTTTTGATTCATGTGAGCATTGTCTTTATGGCAGGAAGACTAGGTCTACGCATAAGAAGTCTGGTAGGCCACGCATGAGTGAGCCCTTGGCATTGGTACATGCCTTGTCAATCTATGGGTGGTACAAAGTATTTTGTTACGTTCATAGATGATTTTTCACGAAAAAATTGGGCTTATCCCATTATGCTGAAATCCGATGTCTTGGCTGTGTTTCAGAGATGGTTTGCATTGGTTGAGAACCAGTCTAGGTATAGGATAAAATGCCTAAGGACAGAAAATGGGGGTGAGTATGTCTCACGTGCTTTTGGGCAATTACGTGATGAGAGGGGTATTAAGCGTTAGTTGACCACCCCCTACACCCCCCCAAAATGGTTTGGCTGAGCGGATGAATAGAACCATCCAGGAGCATGTATGCAGTATGCTTAGCCATTCATGCCTACCACAGAGCTTTTGGGCTGCTATGCATGTCATAAACAGATCACCCTCTAGTGGTTTGAATTTCCAGGTTGTAGAGAAGGTATGGACTAGAAAACCTCCCTCTTATGCGCATCTCCATGTCTTTGGATGTGAGGCATTTTACCATGTGCCCAAGGACAAGAGAAGTAAGCTCCCACACAGCTAGTTGGACAACCTACAACTGCAGTAGATGCTCATGGTCAGGGTGTTGGACAACTAGCTGGGCAGATAGCAAATCCCACCATGAGACGGTCTACTAGGGACAGACGTCCACCTGATAGATTTCAGCCCTTGATGTGTTATGTCCTGGTTACAGATGCAGGAGAGCCTGTCACTTATGATGAGGCTATGCGCAAGGGTGACAGTCACTCCTGGGAGAGGACTATGTAGTCTGAGATAGACTCCTTGCATAAGAATGAGACTTGGGATTTGGTTTCCTTGCCTATAGGCAAGAAGGCTTTGCCATACAAGTGGGTGTACAAGCTGAAAAGTACCCCTGGACACCCCAAGCCAACATACAAGGCTAGATTGGTAGCAAAGGGTTTTAAGCAGGAGCATGGTGTGGACTTTGATGAGGTCTTTTCTCCTGTGGTTAAGATGACCACCCTGCGCTTAGTCTTGGCTTTGGTTGCTCAACTTGACTTGGATTTATACCAGATGGATGTCAAGACGCCTTTCTTACATGGGGACTTGCATGATGAGATTTATATGGAGCAAGCTAAGGGCTTTGCAGAAGCTGGCAGGGAGCACCTAGTGTGCAAATTGAAGAAAAGTCTTTATGGCTTGAAACAGGCACCTAGGGAGTGGTATCATAAATTTGATGCCTTTATGCAGTCACAGGGCTATAGCAGGAGTGCCATGGATCCATGTCTTTACATGAAGAAAGCCTGTGATGATTCTTTATTGATTTTGGTACTCTATGTGGATGATATGCTGATAGCAGGGAAAGCTCATGATGAGCTAGATGCTCTTAAGGCTCAGCTCAAGAAGAGCTTTGAGATGAAATATCTAGGACAGGCCACTCACATACTTGGTATGCGCATTAGACGTGACAGGCATCAGGGACTCCTCTACTTGTCACAGAGGGAGTACATTCATAAAGTCCTTGAGTGCTTCCGCATGCAAGACGTAAAGCCTATTGGCTGTCCATTACCTTCTTATGTGAAGGTATCACAGGCTGATTGTCCGCAGACAGATGAGCAGAGGGCCGAGATGGCCAAGATTCCCTATGCATCCGTAGTGGGCAGTCTTATGTATGCCATGATAGCCACTCGTCCAGATATTGCCTTTGCAGTTGGTGTTGTGGCATGCTATATGGCTACACCTGGCAAGAAGCATTGGGATGCCGTGAAGGGTATCATGAGGTACCTGAAGGGCACTGCAAGTATGTGCATATGCTATGGCAGCCAAGATATGTGCATATGCTATGGTAGCCAGGATACAGGAGTCATGGGGTACACTGACTCTGATTATGCAGGACATGCAGATAGTAGGAAGTCCACTTCCGGCTATGTATTCACATATGCTGGAGGTGCTGTTTCTTGGATGTCTAGGGTGCAAAAATGCACGGCTCTTTCTACTACATAGGCCAAGTATGTTGCAGCCACTGAGGCTTGCAAGGAGGCCATTTGGTTGGGTCGTTTGGTTGCTGACCTTGGTATTGATGCTATCCCTACACTACATTTGGCTTCTATGAGTGCTATTCAGTTAGCCAAGAATCTGGTCTTCCATGCGAAGATGAAACACATTGAGGTGAGGTATCACTTCATACGTGGGGTCGTTGAGGACAAGTCTGTTGATCTTGTCAAGATCTCGACTGACCAGAATCCTGCAGATCTGCTCACGAAAAGCCTCTCTATAGAGCGCTTTGCCTTCCTCAAGAGGTTGATGGGCATGGGATGAGATGACATCTTTCCTCATCCTGTTGTACATATGTACATGTTGTACTGTCTTTTTTCTTTTTCTTTTCACTCCTCACTGGGGCAGATTCGCCTGTAAATGGGAGATTGTTGGGGGTAAAGGCGCCTCTGCCTAGCCGCCCGTGTATTACTACACTGACAGTCACCGCCACTGCACACTGCAGGTGGCGGGCGCCCGTTCACCATCACTTTATTCTTTATTCTTTTAGTGACAGTTTGAATAAAGGAAGGCCCGGTCACACATTGTGACCGTTGGAGTTCCCATTTCTAGTCTCTCCCTTTATTGCTCTTTCTCTCTCGCCATAGCTCTCGAGTCCAACCTTCGATCCATCGCTCCCTTTCAAAAATGGCAAGTCGTGCATCCATAACATGACATTTTGGAGATAAAATAGTTAAAGATAGGGAGAATAGAGTTAGTTTTGGTTAAAAGTTCAATTACTTTTCAAGGTAGGCTTTCTCTTTCCTCTCTATTTCAAGCTTTTGGCTAAAGATTTCATGGTGGCTGCTAAGAAACTCAATCTCTTGCTCTTCAATGATCTCTTTTCACTCGATATGAGCAATGATGAAGTAATGACACCAGAACCAATTTTGAAAAATGCATCACGATTTGCACTGATTTTTTACTCTCTTTCCACAATCCATGATAGCCAACAATCACTTATATGTAGCTTGCTTACTCCTTGGACTAGTGGATTGATAACATTCTTAGCACGGATTAACTTCTTGAAGCCTCTAATCTTCATCTTCCTTTTGTAAAACCCTAATACATAGTAGGGCAGCCATAGCCACAAATTTGGAATCTTCAATTTCTTCAATATTTGGTTCTTTTTGACCTCCAAGGCTTCTCCACTATCATTTGGGAGGAAGATTGGCTTTAATATTGAAGACATCTCAAAGATTTTAGCACATTGAGCCTCTTCAAGCTCATATAATGAAGTTAAATTTTGGGGCTTTTGTTCAAAGAGCTTGAATCTTTGACATTCAAGTATTCAAATAAGCTTGGAGGATTGATTCTTCAAGGATTTAATCTTCTTTAAGCATGTATAGGCTGAATTCTATGGATTATTGGAGCTTTATGATGGATTATGGAAATTTCTTCAACCATTGGACTAAATCTTGATTCCAAGTGAATCAATCAACTTCTTTAAGCTTGATCAAGGTATTTTACATTCTTAATCTCCGAAATCTCTCAATATCCACTTGTATAAAGCTTTTCCACTTATTGATGGGAGATTCTTGGTCAATTAATTCTCTAAAATTCATCATCAACAGATCAAAGATTAGTGTTTCTCCTTATTGATTAGAGCCTTTCATTTGAAATTCAACATTCATTTTAGTCATATTTCATCATGAATGTCATTCACATTGTCTTGATGCATAAGCCTCTAATCTAATTGTGTAATTCTCTTTTCCCTAGAAAGAAATATTGTAAAAGGTAAGTACTTGCAATTAGTGAGTCACTAAATTACATTGGTAAGACCCTCAGCCAACCTCTATTTGTTAACTCCAATTTTCATCAATAAAATCTTACATATCATTGAAGGCTGAAAGAAATTTTTAGTTATGTATCTCATCCATGTTTGCTTAATTAGAATGCTCCTACCATAATGATATTCCCACTGAGGAAAAGGGTGGATACTGGGGGAGATAGTGGAACAATAGTGAGGTGACCCTCCCCCACTATTAAAGATCCTAAATGGGTGCAACCAACCAACCGGGGGGAACTTCGTCCACCTCCTGATGATTCAAAGTCCATGTAGGGAGTGTATCATGTTGTTATATCCCTCACCACAAGTACCACAAGTAGATTCGTTGAAGATGTAAAGATGTTAGCTAAATAGTATTTATTGGGACTCCATTAATCAGTTACATGGATTATACAAGTTATCACAGATTTACTACATGGAAAGTTTCAGCCATTACACTCCTTATAGAAAAGGATGGGTATGTTCAGGTAACAAGGCATTTGGACCTTAATTTGGGTTGGTTCTCAATCATCTACAGGTGTTATAGGTCTTACACAAAGTATTTCACTCAAATAATGATTTGGGACCACTTTTGGAAAACTTTTTATTTAGTTACAGGTATTACATAGTAATTCAAAGAATTTTTAGCACCCATATAGGGTATTGCATGTTTTATTGAGCTCCTATAGGTTATATACAAGGCTCCATAGGGTTGGAAGACCTTATTTTGGACTTAGGGAAGGTGGATACACTAAAACAATGCTTTTACAGGGTGTAGGACTATTCTGTACAGTAGTAAAAGAATATTCCTAGAATATTCTATTTTGATTCTATAATTTAGTCTTATAACTCCTCCTAAAGAGCTACTTTTGGCGACTTTTCCATTAAAATTTTCTTGATTCCAATATGGAAGTGGAAATTTAGTCATTTTTGTATTAAGGGGTCTACTAGGACTACATTGTACTATAGTAAGTAGAAATCGTTGGAAACAAGGGAAAGAACAATCCTAATGATGATTTTTAGCAACAAATTAAGAAAGCGCATGTAGTAATACTTGAGGCATGTCATGATGATGAAGATTCTCAAGAATATGGTGCATATAGTATTCTTAATGGCACTCTTTGTAACCATGAGACTAGGCGTTTCATTAGACATATGGAATTAATTTCTAAATTGGATCAAGTGGTTGAATATTTGTTTCAATCCAATATAGAAACCACGAAAGTCATGGAGCATATACCCCAATCTACTAAGTATTCCTTGGAGAAGTTTTCTTCTTCCACTAGAGATTATTTTGATAAACTTAATGCTCAAATCTTTATGCTTATGGCAGCACAAATGGCAGACAAAGAGAGTAGAGATAAACAATCCTTTCAGCCATCAAATAATAATTTTTAGCTAGGTATCATTGGAAAGAAGGGGATACCATAAAGCACTTATGAGATTGGGGAGACTTCTTTTAGGGTTAATGAGCCTATTTTGAGTATTCATGGGTCAAATCCTCCTTAAACAACTAGAAGCCAACCACCTATTCCTCCAGGCAGGTTTCAAACCAACTATCATATGAGTGCCTCTAATCATATGAGCTACATGGATATGTAGCCCCCAAGTAAATAATGGATAACAAGGATTTGTTGAGGGGAAACTCCATGATAAGATTATGTTAACTAAATATAATGGCTATTCATCATCACTAGCTAATTTGGAGGATTGGACTTCAAAATTAGAGTCCTAATTTGACATTTTTCCTAAGTAAGATGACCAAAAGATTCACTTTGCTATAATTCAGCTTGAGGGCTTTTCTCATATATGGTGGAGGTACATAAACATGAAAAATTAGCATGTAGATAGTTGGGAGAAATTCAAAGCTAATAGCTCAAGTTTTTGTCTCTCCCATTGAGAAAGAAAAGTTGGCTAGAATGTAGTATCAATTGGACCAAAGAAGCCTATTAGTTAGAGAGTATACATATCAGTTTTTGAATCTTAACATGTATGTAGAGAGTGTGAGCGATGATGCAAAATTACATAAAGTATATTTATGATCTGGAACCTAATTTGTCAGCTAATGTTATGTCCTAGAAATTCACCACACTACTCCAAGACATTGACTTAGCAAACAGGTATGCTCGTAAAGTATAGGAATGACATTCCTTTGCAGGCTTCTTTTAGATGGAAAAGGGTTGCTACTAAACAAGGCAAATCCAATACTTCATTTAGCTGTCCCAAAGTCCTTACATACCCTACTTTCAATGCTTCAAGACATCAAGATACTTCAAAGTCAGTAATCAACCATAAAGTGGAGCCTAAGCAAGGTGACAATAGACCCCGAAATAATTCAGCAAACAATGGCAAGTTAATACCTATGGATCTTTTCAAGGAAAGAAAAGAAAAGGGTTTAATTTTCAAATGTGGTGAATAATATATGGTTGATCATGCATTCAAGTACACTTGCAAGAATTCCAAGGCCAAGAATTACAATATTTGAATATGTGGATGATGAGGTTATTGAAGAACCAAGAGTGAGTACAAAATATGGATTTGAAGATTTACCTCTTGCTACTACCCTTTTTTCTACTTTCATGGATACTTGGATAGGTTAAAAGATCCCTAATAAACTTCATATGAAGGGTACCATTCATGGAAAGGATGTGTTTATCCTGATAGTAGACAGTGGTAGTACACATAGTTTTGTGAATAAGTCAATTGTGGACAGGTTACACTATTTTTCCACTAATTTATAGCAATCCATAAGGGTATAAGTAGCTAATGGTGAAGAGAAAATCAGCATTCAAATGTGCCAATAGATTCTCATATAGTTGGCTAAAAATTATGAGATACGAGTGAGCCTAATTACCTTGGAAATGGTACCCATAGATATTGTGCTTGCATGTGATTGACTAATGACTTTAAGTTCCTTTAGTAGTCATTCATTTTTCATCCTCTCCTTGTGGAACTTTGCATGGGTTGGTGTCTTCACCCTCTTCAGCTCCTTTCCTAGGTTCTTTAATTGTTCAAATTGCTCCTCCATATCCCTTTTCCCCTGTGTGAAGCTTGAGAAGTCTATTTCTGGCCTTTTGGAGTTTTTAAAATCTATGATAAGATCAACAAAATCTTTTACTGGAAAGGACAGTGGAAAGATGTTAAAGATTTTGTCATGAAGTGTATGTCTTGTCAGGAAAATAAGGACAGCACCTTTAAGCCTGGTGGTTTGTTGCAAGCACTACCTATTCCTGAGGGCAAGTGAATGCACATTACCTTGGACTTCATTACTAGTTTTCCAACTACCAAGAAGGGATGAAATAGTATATATGTGGTGGTGGATAGACTCACCAAGGTAACCCATTTTATTCCTACGTAGACACATTTCACTACTTCACAGGTGGCTAATCAATTTTATGGAGTAGATCTTTGGATTACATGGATTACCACATGTGATTGTACATGACAGAGATTCAAAGTTCACAAGTAACTTTTGGCAGGTAGTATTCAGCTCCATGGGCACTAAATTGGCTCCTTCTATATCCTATCATCCACACAAACTAATGGCTAGACAGAATGGGTAAATAAGTGGTTGGAGACTTACCTTCACCATTTATGTCATGATGTGCAGTATTCATGGGATTCTTGGTTGCATTTGGCTAAGTTTTCCTACAATAACTCCACTCATGCTAGTATTGGAGTTTCACCCTTTGAGTCTATGTATGGTTATACCCTTACCCACAATCATTTTCAATGAGAAAATCAATCCTCATGGGAAAGAAGAATTGGAAAGGATGCAGACCCTTTTTTAGCAATGTTAGATGAATCTTAGGAAGGCCCAAGTTCAAATGAAGATGTATGCAGATGAGAATAGACAACCCTTAGATTTCCAAGAATGAGAATTAGCTTTATTGAGATTTCCCAAGTCTCATTACTCTACCTTGAAGGATGGATCTAGTAACAAGCTTTCTCATAGGTTTTATGGACCCTACAGGATCCTAAAGTGCATTGGAGACCTGGCGACATATAGATTAGAACTACCCTCTTCCATTAAGATTCATAATGTATTCCATGTTAGTTAGCTCAAGACTTTCTATAGTGCTCCTATGGATATAGTTGATGAGCTGCCACCTATAGAGAAGAAGGTCTTATTTAGTACATCCATGAGACTATCATAGGTTAGTGTGAGAAGAAGCTTCCCTCTCTCTCTATTATTGAATATTTGATTAGATGGAGAGGTTTACCACCTGAAGAAGCTTCTTGGAGTCCCGAATCTATATTAGATGAGTTTCCTTATCTATGGAATACATTGATGGTGACAGAAGCATAATTACTATGGAGCTAGTTATGGTGTAGACAGGGTGTGGATAGCATTTTATATTTTGCCAAATTTTTAGAAATATGCCACCTACAAAGGTCAAGGAAAGGGCAATAAGTGAGTTTTTTTAGCGAGTTTTTTTTTGGCAACCCCTCTATTCTTATTCCACATAGTTCACTTATTCCAGCCTTAGATGTATCCACCTCCACTTCCACTTCCACCACCACCACCATTGTCGCAGCCGGTGTCGCTATTACCACCGTCACCACCACTCTGCTGTCGACGATAGCTCTACCACCAGTGTACCACCATCACTACCATTGCCACCACCTTCACTCACTCACTCATACACATACACACACTCTCTCTCTCTCTCTTTCTACATGTAGTTCATTCTCTTTGTCTCTCTCTCTTTCTCTTCTCTCGCACAACAAACATTCTCTCTCTCTCTCTCTCTCTCTCTCTCTCTCTCTCTCTCTCTCTCTCTCTCTCTCTCTCTCAAATTATGCCACCTATCTCACCATCACCACTACCTCCCTCTCTCTCTCTCTCTCTCTCTCTCTCTCTCTCTCTCTCTCTCTCTCTCTCTCTCTCTCTCTCTCTCTTGCAACCCAAAAATAATTCGTGCTAGTACTATGGATTGATAGAATTTATATTATATTATATTATGAAAGGTGTTTCAACAAATAGTTCTCTCTATCACTAAATTGATTACTTATTACACATTCTCTATTTAATAAATTCATATCAATAAATTAATGACTCGCTTTTCTTTAAGTGTTGATGATGATCTAGCATGGCCATGAGACCATTTAGAGACTAGTATTCCTAGTACATCACTTAATGGGGTGATCAAAGCACTGTGATGGGGATATCTGGTACAGGCAATACAAGTTACAAAGGGGAAAAGAAGTGTCTACCAAGTGTAAGAGTGTACACAAGAACCAAGGAGTTACACATAAATGAAGATGGATTGAGTTCTAAGAAGAGGAAGTGCATTAGCATCGTGTAAATGTATTTATGTGTGCATCCAGGGACGCCTGGGAATGTTTACTTGTGTGTAATGAGCATTGCATTCATTTGGGGTCATCCTCTCCCCTACAAGTCAAGGTTTAAGGTCTTTTCTTTCATTAAAAAAGACAAGAGAGAAAATTCTCTCACTAAGAAAGACATGAGACGTGATTCTCTGGAAGTGAGGAGAGAAGTGATTTTCTCTTTCTAAGGTCTAAAATGACACAAGCTTTTGTGTGGAATTCAATATTAAGGTTGAGGCCCGAGGCAATCTAATAAACTCTCCTTATCTATGACTCAAGGTGGTTGCATGGACCACAAGTTAAGAGTACATTTTAAATATCTATTTTTTGGAAAATCTATTTTTAAAATATCTCACAATAAAAAAAACGATCTCTAAAAAAGAGCCGCGAGGGTTATCGGAAACATCAAGATCTACTACTTTCGTGTTGGATGTTTTTTCATCCAAACAATGCACAAAGAGATATCTCAAAATTAGCGCTGCATAGTGGAACAACCACATCTTGTATGAAGATCAACTCAACTCTCTCTCCAAGAAGAGAAGCTCTTGAAAGCCTATAAAAGAGGATGCTCTCCTTGGGTGTAAGGGAGAGGTGAAGGAAGCATCACTTTGCAAGGTTCCAAGAGGAGAAGAGAAGGTGCAAATGCTGCGGAAGCCCTACTGAAATCAAGTTTGTGGAAGCTTTGCTGAAATCAAGTTCCAAGAAGAGAAGAGAAGGTGCAAGTGATGCGAAAGCTCTGCCGAAATCAAGTTCCAAGAGAAGAAGAGAAGGTGCAAGTGCTACAGAAACTCTGCTAAAATCAAGCTCCAAGAGGAGAGCCCTACACATATTGTGTAGGAGAGAATGAGACTCAAAAAGGATCAAAAGGTGCCAACTTCCAAGTTGTGCAAGTGCTAGCCGGTTGTATACCGTGCAAGGAACCGTGATCTTGTTTCCAAGATCTACAAGTAAGAACTGGCTTATGTGTAATGGAGGAGCTTGCTCCTTATCAATAATATAGCTCCACAAGGGGGGCGGGGGAGGGGGGGGAGTGACCCATCTTCCAATCCCTAGTGTGTTGCCAATTTCTCTACATCTTTCTTTTCTCTTATCTATTCTCCCTCTGTGCCAACATAATATTCACCATATATATTTTAAGTATATAAGAAAGTCGAGCTTGTATCTCAGATTCTATAACACACACTCTCTCTCTCACTCTCATGTTTGCAATATAGAAACATTTATATCTCGGATCTCTCATGTTTGCAATATAGAAACATTTATATAAGCAGTCCAAATCGATAGAACTTGTATTACATTATTGGAGTGTGATATGTGTTGCAACGAACAATTCTCTCTTTACCAATATATAGCTCTCTCTCTCTCTCTCATATTTACAATACAAAACAATTTCTGCAAGCAATCTGGATCTAGATTCATATTATGTTGATCTCTAGCAAGTGTTCTATTGTTTCACAAATTGTCAGATAATGACAGTAAAAGATTATCATAAATTTAATCATAGCTAACCAAAGCGAGATATGTTTGTATTTTCTCAACAAAATACAATGTATTTACTCTAATAATTAGTTGCTTTGCCGGTTACACTATGGGCGATATTGGAAAAATTCTTCTCTTTCCAAATATGAGATGTAAGTTTTCTTCGATAAGCATGGGTTGATGTATAAACATATCTTCATTTGCATCCATTCGAAATACTCACTAAATATTTTTCTTTATACATGGCTCTAGCAACCTTATTCAACATTGATTAAAAAATAAACACTCATTATTAAAGCTTGCACATTTTTGGATTATTTATTATGGTGGCAAGAAGGGATATTGATTGGTGAAAACAAGAATAAATTCTATGCTTAGTCAATATGCTTAATGAGAGAGAGAGAGAGAGAGAGAGAGAGAGAGAGAGAGAGAGAGAGAGAGAGAGAGAGAGACCATCATCTTGGTCTCTCATTGTGCATGCCTTTGCTAAGTTGACATCATGTTGCTGAAATATTAATATTCATAGGCTATAAAATATAGTTATACTTCTTTGAACTAATCATATGTGTGTGTGCACGTGTTAAGACTTCTAATATACACACATAAATACATGCACACATATATATGTATCTTACTACTATATTATTTTAGCTATAGGTTCGAAAAGCCCCGAACCTCCAGAGGGCTTCCCGAACCTACCTCTTTTTTCAAACCTCCCTTTTTTAATTAAAACCCCTTCCCCTCCTCTTTTTCTCACGTGTAATATCTCATTTTCTCTTCCCCTTCCCTTTTTTCATTAAAGCCTTCTCTCTCCCCACACCTCTCTTTTTTAAATTAAAGTCCCTTCCCCTCTCTCTCACTTATAATCTCTCTCTTTCTTTTTTCCATCCCTTTTTTTATTAAATTCTTCCCCTCTCCCCCCTCTCTCTCTCATGTGTAGGGCTAAGTTCTCTCTCTCTCTCTCTCTCTCTCTCTCTCTCTCTCTCTCTCTCTCTCTCTCTCTCTCTCAATTAGATTAAACTTTTTAATTTAACATTTTCTTTAATTAAATATTTTAAAAACTTTTTTTAATTTAAAGTTTTTCAAACATAGTTTTTCATACATTTTGAGAAGGAGATAGAATAAGAGAGAGAGAGAGAGAGAGAGAGAGAGAGAGAGAGAGAAGAAGAAGAAAAAGGATAAAAAGAAGGGGGAGAAAGAGGAAAGAGAATAGTCTTTTTTAATTAAAATTTTTCTTTTACCTCTCCCCCCTCTCTCTCAAGTGTAGGGCCTAGGTTCTCTCTCTCTCTCTCTCTCTCTCTCTCTCTCTCTCTCTCTCTCTCTCTCTCTCTGTGTGTTCATTTTATTTAATTAAAATAAGGAGAGAGAGAGAGAGAGAGAGAGAGAGAGAGGGAAAAAAAGGAAAAGAGAGGAAAGAGGGGGAGAGAGACAGAGAGAAGAAAATGAGAGAGAGAAAACAAGAAGAAGAAGAGAATGAATTTAAACACAGTGAGAGAATTATAGAGAGAGGAAATATAAAATTTAAGAGAGAGTGTAAGTGAAAAAAAGAAAAAAGAAAAAGAGATGAGAGAGGGGGGAGAGAGACAGAAATATAAAATTTAAGAGAGAGAGAGAGAGGGAAAAAAAGAAAAAGAGAGGAAACAGGGGGAGAGAGACAAAGAGAAGAAAATGAGAGAGAAAATAAGAAGAAGAAGAGAGAATTTAAACACAGTGAGAGAATTATAGAGAGAGGAAATATAAAATTTAAGAGAGAGTGTGAGTGAAGAAAATAAAAAAGGAAAAGAGTTGAGAGAGGGGGGAGAGAGACAAAGAAAAGAAAATGAGAGAGAGAAAATAAGAAGAATTATAGAGAGAGAATTATAGAGAAAGAATTTGAAAATAGAGAGAAAATTATAAAGAAAGGAAAGATAAAATTTAAAAGAAAGAGAAAAGAATAATAAAATAAAAAAAGAGAAACTTTCTTTTTAATTAAAATAAGGAGATATATATATATATATATATATATATATATATACAAAGAGCAAAAAAAAGAGGAGAGGGAGAGAGAGAGAGGGGGGAGAACAGAGAGAAAGAGAATTATAGAGAGAGAAAATATAAAACTTAAGAGAGAGAGAGAGAGAAAGAAAAAAGGAAAAAAGATAAGAGAGGGGAGATAGAGACAGAGAGAAGAAAATGAGAGAGAGAAAACAAGAAGAAGAAGAGAGAGAATTTGAACATAGAGAGAACTATAGAGAGATGAAAGATAAAATTTAAAAGAAAGAGAAAAGAAAAAATTTTAAAGAGATTTTTAAAAAAAAGAAAAAAGAGGAGAGAGAAGGAAAGGAGAGGAGAGGGGAGAGAGAGAGAGAGAGAGAGAGAGAGAGAAGAAGAAGAAGAAGAAAGAGGAAAAGAGGAAGAGAGATGAAAAAATAGAAAATTCTTTTTAAAATTTAAATATTTTTTTAGAGAGAGGAAGGGAAAGAGAAGGAGAGGGGGGAAAGAGAGAGACAGAGAGAGAGAAGATCAAATTTAAAAGAGAGAGAAGGAGAGAAGAAAAAGATAAAATTTAAAAGGGAGAGAGGGAGAGAAGAAAAAAAGAAAAATTAGGAGAAATGGAAGAAGAAGAAAAGGGGGCGGAGAGAGAGAGAGAGAGAGAAAAAGAGAGAAGAAAA